>NW_024068822.1:0-94232 GCF_009389715.1 Phoenix dactylifera
CTATTGGTTATTCTGCAATGGCGGATGAAGGGAAGTTGCGAATTGAGAAGTTCAATGGCACGAACTTCGGGTTTTGGAAGATGCAAATAGAAGATTACCTTTACCAGAAGGATCTCTATTTACCTCTTGGAGGTAGAGCAAAGAAACCAGAGAAGATGTCCGATGAAGACTGGGAGGTGCTCGATCGGAAGACGCTCGCACCATCAGATTGTCACTTGCATCCGAAGTGGCATTCAACATCAAAAACGAGAAGACGACGATGGAGTTGATGGCAACATTGTCGCGGATGTACGAGAAACCCTCAGCATCAAACAAGGTATTTCTCATGAAGAGGTTGTTTAATCTTCGTATGAAAAATGGCGGCAGCGTAGCAGAATACCTCAACGAGTTCAATGGACTCACGGCCCAGTTGGAGTCAGTGGAGATTAGTTTTGACGATGAGATTCGGGCATTGCTAATCCTCTCCGGATTGCTTGATAGCTGGGAGGGCCTGGTGATGGCGGTGAGCAACTCTTCGGCAACGGGGAAGTTGATTTTTGATGACGTTGTGGGAGTGCTTCTGAGTGAAGAAGCAAGAAGAAAATCTTCTGGAGCTACGGAGTCGTCTGGAAGTGCACTAAACACCTCTGACCGGGGAAGACAAAAGAAGGACGGTCGATTTCGAAGCGACTCGAAGTCGAGATCCAGCAGGTCTCGAGCACCTCAGAACAAGGGAGCGAAGTGCTGGAACTGCGGGAAGACGGGGCACTTTAGGAGGGATTGCAAATCTCCTAAAGGGAAGCAAGGCGACCACACCGAAGGAGTCAGCAAGGATCTGGCAAATCTTGCTGAAGACGGTGATATGGATGCCCTCGTTCTATCTTTGTCTACCTGTGACGAGTCTTGGGTGATAGACTCGGGCGCGTCTTTCCGTGCTACATCCCAACGGAAGCTTCTTGGAGGATATGAGAAGGGAGACTTTGGCAAAGTCTACCTAGGGGATGGAGAGCCTTGCACCATACAAGGAAGGGGAAGCGCGGAAGTGAAGTTGGTTTCTGGATCTTCACTTGAGCTTGAGGTCGTACGGCACGTACCTCAACTGCAGAGGAATCTGATTTCTGTTGGACAGTTGGCGAGCCAGGGGTACAAGGCTACTTTCACAGCTGATCAGTGGAAGATATCCAGAGGTTCGTTGACGGTGGCTAGTGGCAAGAAGGTTGGGACACTTTATGTCACCAACGGCACGGAGAACTCTATTGGAGTTGTTGCAGCAGATGTGGACACCAAGTTATGGCATTGTAGACTTGGGCACATGAGTTATCAGGGACTGGAGGTGATGCACCAGTTGGGAAAGCTGCAGGGTCTCAGGAGTGTTGAGATGGACTTCTGTGAGGATTGTGTTCTCGGAAAGCAGAAGCGTGTTTCATTCAACAAAGAAGGTAAACCTCGGAAGCAAGAAAAGCTAGATCTCGTGCACACGGACGTGTGGGGGCCTGCACCAGTTTCTTCCATTGGTGGATCTCAGTACTATGTTACTTTTATTGATGATGCTACCAGGAAGCTTTGGGTGTTCTTCTTGAAGCACAAGTCAGAGGTATTTGGGGTCTTCAGGAGATGGCAGGCGATGGTAGAACTCGAGACAGGAAAGAGGTTGAAATGCCTGAGATCGGACAACGGTGGTGAGTATTGTAGCAGGGAGTTTGAGGACTACTGTGCAGATGCTGGGATCGTCAGGCAAAGGACAGTTCCAGGAACACCACAACAAAATGGAGTTGCTGAAAGGATGAACAGAACAATTAATGAGCGTGCCAGGAGTATGAGGATACATGCTGGATTGCCACAGCAATTTTGGGCGGAAGCAGTTAACACTGCTGCCTACTTGATCAACAGAGGGCCATCAAAGAAACTTGAATTTGGAATTCCTGAGGAAGCATGGACAGCGAAGAAGATTGATTTGGCGCACTTACGAGTATTCGGTTGTACCAGTTATGTCCATGTTGATTCCAGTCAAAGAAGCAAACTAGACGCCAAATCAAAGAAGTGTATTTTCGTTGCATACGGAGGTCAACAGTTTGGGTACCGGCTTTGGGATCCCGAACACAAGAAGATCATTCGTAGTAATGATGTGGTATTCAATGAGAAAATGCAGCAGAGCACTGAATCAGAAACAAAACCTGTTGAGCCGTGTTTTGTGGATCCTGAAGAGGAGTCTACAAATTCTGGTCAGAAGACTCAGTCAGAGCAAGAACCTGAAGCAATGGCACCCCCTCCACAACTAAGAAGGTCCACTCGTAGTACTCATGGGAAGCCTCCTCAAAGGTATGATGGGACTCTTAGTTATTTGCTGCTCACAGATAATGGCGAACCTGAATGCTTCACGGAGGCATTGGAGGTTGATACCAGGAAGGAGTGGGAGTTGGCCATGGATGATGAGATGAAGTCATTGGAACAGAATCAAACGTGGGATTTGGTGGATCTGCCCAAGGGGAAGAAAGCACTGTCAAACAAATGGGTTTACAGGCTGAAGGAAGAGCAAGGCGGGAAGAAGCGATACAAGGCCAGACTGGTTGTAAAAGGATTTCAGCAGAGAGCAGGTATCGACTTCACAGAGATCTTTTCTCCTGTAGTCAAGATGAGTACTATTCGAGCGGTGCTGAGCATGGTGGCAGTAGAGGATCTTCACTTAGAGCAGCTTGATGTGAAGACGGCCTTTCTCCACGGAGATCTCGATGAGGAGATATATATGCAGCAGCCGGAGGGATACATTGCAGCTGGCACGGGTGACTTAGTCTGCAAACTAAAGAAAAGCCTCTATGGTTTGAAACAGGCACCCAGACAATGGTATCTCAAGTTCGATAGTTACATACTTGAGATAGGATACAGGAGATGTCAGGAGGATCACTGTTGCTACTTCCGGGACTTCGGTACATCTTACATTATCTTGCTATTGTATGTTGATGACATGTTAGTTGCAGGAGCTAGCATGCATGAGATTGCAAAATTGAAGCTGAAGCTGTCAAGAAAATTTGCAATGAAGGATCTAGGAGCAGCAAAACAGATCCTTGGGATGCGGATCAGCAGAGATAGGTCTAAACATATCCTCAGACTATCTCAGGCGGAGTACATCAGCCGAGTACTCAGGAGATTCTGCATGGAAGGTGCCAAACCTGTTGGCACACCGCTGGGTGCCCATTTTAAGCTCTCAAATGGGCAAAGTCCGAAGACGCGGGTGGAGGAGCTCAATATGTCAAAAATCCCGTATGCATCGGCAGTGGGGAGCTTGATGTACGCTATGGTGTGTACGAGACCAGACATTGCTCAAGCAGTGGGAGTTGTGAGTCGCTTCATGAGCTGCCCAGGCTTGGAGCATTGGCGCGCGGTCAAATGGATACTGAGGTATCTGAAAGGCACTGAGCACATGTCATTGTGCTATGGAGGTTCTGAGATCCGGTTACAGGGCTATGTGGACTCAGACATGGCAGGGGACTTGGACGGCAGGAGAAGCACGACAGGATACTTGTTCACCTTGGGCAGTGGAGCCGTCAGTTGGATTTCCAGGTTGCAACCAGTTGTTGCATTGTCGACTACGGAGGCGGAGTATGTGGCAGCCACAGAGGCGTGCAAGGAACTAATATGGCTCAAGGCTTGATGAAGGAGCTTGGGAAGGAACAGAAGGATTGCATGTTATATTCAGACAGTCAAAGTGCAATTCATCTGGCGAAGAATTCAGCTTTTCATTCAAGGACGAAGCATATTGACATACGGTACCACTTCGTGAGGTCATTGCTCGAGCAGGGACTCGTCAAGTTGGAGAAAATTCATACAAGTCAGAATCCTGCAGATATGTTGACGAAGGTCGTCACGGTGGAGAAGCTGAGGAGCTGTTCAGCTTCTGCTGGTCTTCATGCTTGAAGACGTTGAGGAGGCATCGTACCGATTTCACTAGGATGATCCAGTTTCAGTGGGAGCACAGAGGAGAACCAAGTAACAAGAGAATATACCCAAGGTCTCCAAGTGGGAGATTGTTGGGGTATGTGGAGACCTTTAGTGATGAAGAGAATTGAAGGAGAATCAATTCTGAATAGTTCCGTCTGGTGGACTGTCGGAGTCGACTCAAGTTACAGTCGAGTCGACTCGGGAACAGTCGAGTCGACTCGAGGTCTGTCGAGTCGACCCGAGAGGAGAAAGCCGCAAAAACCATGTTTCTATCTGGACTGTCAGAGTCGACTCGAACTACAGTCGAGTCGACTCGGAGCATCGTCGAGTCGACTCGAGATACAGTGGAGTCGACTCGAGATCGTGCCAGTCATACTGGAAGTTGTCCAGACGTGCCCGAGTCGACTCGAACTAAAGCCGAGTCGACTCGAGCTCGCGGAAATCATACGGATGAGTTTTCTTTTGGTGTTTTGTTGGCGTTTCGACGGCTATGATCATCTAAAGGTCTTGAGACTATATATAGGACTCATGAGAGCCCTAGGGTTATAGCGATTGGCCGTATATTTGAGAGATACTCTTGTTTGTGAGGCTAGGGTTCTAGAGAAGAAGAGGATTGGGATCCTACTTCTTGTGCAAAGAGAATTCTGTGTGAATCTCTTGTAGATCGATCGCTTGTGATCGTTCGGGTGTGTGCTATCTCTGTAATCAGTTCATCCTTATTGAGATTTGGAGCGGTGGAGGACGTAGGCTATTTGTAGCCGAACCTCGTTACATCTTTGTGTTTGTTTTGCTATTTTCTTCCTTCTTCTTCCTTTGATCTTTGATAATCCGTTGCGGTGCTCAAGTGTTTTACCCTACTGATACCACGGGGTAATCTTTTGCCCTTCATAGGCGGAGCGAAGAGGTGATCCTTGAGTCCGGAGTCGAGGGAGCGAGAGAGTGCTTATCCGTTTGTATCTCTCTTGCTTGTCCGACGTCGGTGGCGGCGCTGGTGTGAGTGGGTTCCGGCGTGGGGTGCCGACAACAAGGGGCTCACACATATACCTGTAAATGAACTTTGGGAAGTTGATCGGGGTGTCCTGAAGGATATAAGACATAATAGCTAAGTCCCTCTCATTCACAAAATCAAATCTCCCTGTCTTAGGGAAGATGGACCTGGACAGAATGCTCAAAAGGATTCTCACTTCAATAGGAAGTGAGCTAGCAGATACCTCATCTAGGGGGGACTGAGGTGGATGCCCTAAGACGACCGTAAGGGCCGCAACTCTATCCTCAGGGTGTGCGGGAGCCACCCCTACTAATGGAAGGTGAAGGATATGGGCAATGAGGTCCTCTGTGACACGCAACGGGACACCTACTACCGTACCCTCGATACCTCCATCTCCCCGATGGACGGTACTGTAAAACTCTTGAACTAGGCCAGGATAGGTGGGAAGGTCCAAGGTGAGGAAGTACTCTAGGCCCTGGGCTCTAAGCCTATCGCCTATGGTGAACCCCTCCCGGGAGAGATAGTCGAAATCGACAAACCTCCCGGAGGTGACGGCCTTCCCAGCCAACGGCCTAACGAGAACCACCCTAGGCGGGGACCGATCCGGAGGTGGTTGCCTCGCGGGATCGTGCCGCGCCTTGGAGCGTCGCTCGGGACCGGCCTCGGGACGGGACCTCTTCCTAACGTCGGTCTTACGAGGCATCTTGACTTAAACGGGAAGAAAAATGCCTAGAGGACGGTGAAGAACCAACAGAGGAAGCTCGGGACGGACCGAAAATGACCTAGGAACGGACGGAAACTCAATGTCCGGCGAAGAATCGACGGGAAAAGGGCTTGGAGACGATCGGGGATGACCTAGGAGTCGGCTCTAGGGCTTTGTGAACAGTGGCGGCTTGAGGAAAAGTGTTTGCGAAACGACAAACCTAGGGTTAAAAAGTCGGATCCCGACTGCGAGTCGACTCCCCTGAGTCGCGAGTCGACTCGACCTCGAGTCGACTCCAGAATATGCGCGAGTCGACTCTCTGTTAGCGCATGTAGACTTCGAGTCGACTCCCGACAGTGTGCGAGTCGACTCTCCCTCAGCTGCCAACTTTGCGAGTCGACTCCCGCTAATGCGCGAGTCGACTCCCCCTTAGGAGCCGGCTCTGAAACTTACTCGAGTCGTCTCTAACCTTGGCACGCACCTAAAAACCATGCCATAATCGTGCCAAATGAGGAAAAATCACCTAATTAAGGACTGATTTGATGATCACTGCATAGAAACTCTATTTTAACCTCATTCTAATCATCAAAATCAATTAATCTAGTGAAAAAACTCCCACTAGGATGGATCAATCACTCCTAATCCCCTTCTAAGCACACTAAACCTCTCTTCACTTAGGGGTTTTGTAAAAATGTCTGCTAATTGATTATCAGTACACACAAATTGGAGTGACACATCACCATTCAATACATGATCTCTTATGAAGTGATGTCTTATCTCAATGTGTTTAGTTCTTGAGTGTTGAATTGGATTTTTAGTTAGATTTATGGCACTTGTGTTATCACAATTAATGGGAATTTTATCTTGTTTAATGCCATAATCTTCTAATTGTTGTTTAATCCATAAGATTTGAGCACAACAACTCCCGGCTGCAACATATTCAGCTTCTGCAGTGGATAATGCAACCGAGTTTTGTTTCTTGCTAAACCATGAGATTAGGTTTTTTCCTAGAAATTGACAAGACCCGCTGGTACTTTTTCTATCAAGCTTACATCCAGCGAAGTCTGAATCTGTGTACCCTATTAAGTTTAGGCTAGATTCTTTAGAGTACCACAGCCCTATGTTCTTAGTTCTAATTAAGTATTTAAAGATTCTCTTAACTGCAGCTAGGTGTGATTCTTTAGGATTAGCCTGATATCTAGCACACATGCACACACTAAACATAATATCAGGCCTACTTGCAGTAAGATACAGTAAAGAACCTATCATACCTCTATAAAGTTTTTGATCTACAGATTTACCTGATTTATCTTGGTCTAACTTGCATGATGAGCTCATGGGGGTGCTGATTGACTTGTTTCCCTCCATATCAAACTTCTTGAGCATCTCCTTGATATATTTTGCTTGATTGATGAAGATGCCTCCTTCAGATTGTTTGATTTGAAGCCCGAGGAAATAGTTCAGCTCTCCCATCATGCTCATCTCAAACTCACTCTGCATCAAATCAGCAAATTCCTCGCAGAGGCGATTGTTAGTAGCACCGAAAATGATATCATCAACATAGATCTGTACTAATAACATATCCTTATTTTTCTTTTTCAGAAATAATGTTGTATCTACATTTCTCCTAGAGAATTCATGTTCTAATAGGAATTTACTAAGTCTCTCATACCATGCTCTAGGTGCTTGTTTTAGTCTATAAAGCGCTTTGTTCAGTTTATACACATGATTAGGGTATTGATGATTTTCAAAACCAGGAGGTTGTTCTACATACACCTCCTCATTAATAAACCCATTTAGAAAAGCACTTTTTACATCCATTTGATATAGCTTGAAGTCCTTAGAGCATGCATATGCTAATAGAAGTCTAATCGCCTCAAGTCTAGCTACGGGAGCAAAGGTTTCATCAAAATCTATGCCTTCTTCTTGATTATAACCCTTTGCTACTAGTCTAGCCTTATTCCTTATAACAATTCCATTTTCATCTAGTTTATTTTTATATATCCATTTTGTACCTATTATTGGATATTCAGAAGGTCTCTCTACTAGATCCCACACTTTGTTTCTAGTAAATTGGTTTAGTTCTTCTTGCATTGCATTTATCCAATTTACATCATTTTCGGCTTCTTCTATATGTTTGGGCTCAAAGTGTGAAACAAAAGCTAGATGGTTGTTCAAATTTCTAAGAGATGCTCTAGTCCTAACCGGTTGTGATGGATCATCTAGAATTAGTTCCTTAGGATGCTCGTGAGCATACCTCCAAGCTTTAGTTAGCCCATGATCCACTATAGGCTCTTGGTTTGATGATTCTCCTTCAATCAACTTTTGATTACCATCTTGTAATCCCACCTCATCTATCTTTTCTTCAAGTATTTCAATATCATCATCAAGATTGGCTTTCTTACTAGAGGAGATGTCACTAGAGTCATCAAATACAACATGTATAGATTCTTCTATAACTAGTGTTCTTTTATTAAAGACTCTATAGGCTTTACTAGTTGTAGAATAACCTAAGAATATTCCTTCATCAGATTTAGGGTCAAATTTCCCTAGATTATCTTTCCCATTATTATGTACAAAACACCTACATCCAAAAACATGAAAATAGTTAACCTTTGGTTTTCTGTTTTTCCACAGTTCATAAGGTGTTTTCTTTATGATGGGTCTTAATAGAACTCTATTTAATATATGGCAAGAAGTATTAATGGCTTCTCCCCAAAAGTACTTAGGGAGGTTACTTTCACATAACATCGTTCTAGCCATTTCCTCTAGTGTTCTATTTTTCCTTTCCACAACTCCATTTTGTTGTGGTGTCCTAGGTGCAGAAAAATTATGGGTTATCCCCTTTTTACTACAAAATTCATCAAATAATTGATTTTCGAATTCGGTACCATGGTCACTCCTAATGGCTATGACTGAAGACTCTCTAGCATTTGTTACTTCCTTATGGAACTTTTTAAACATGGAAAATGCTTGGTCCTTATGTGCTAGAAACATGACCCATGTGTACCTAGAGTAATCATCTACTATGACTAGACCATATTTATTTCCACCTAGGCTTGTTGTTCTAGTTGGACCAAATAGGTCCATGTGTAATAATTCTAGAGGCCTAGAGGTAGAGACACATTTTATGGGTTTAAAAGAATTCCTAGATTGTTTGCCAAATTGACATGCTTCACAGATTTTGTTCTTTTCAAATTTTAACTTTGGCAAACCTATCACAGAATCTCTTTTAACTAATTTAGTTATTGTGTCCATGCTTGCATGACCTAACTTACGGTGCCATAACCAACTAGCATTATTATCTTTAGTTTCATTAACAACTAACATTGGTTATGTTTTGCAAGGTCTTCTAGGTCTACCACATATACATTTCCACGTCTAATCCCTTTAAAAACTAAACTATTATCATTAGTATTTGTTATAATGCACAGTGATGGTTTAAACATAACATCATATCCTTTGTCACATAATTGACTAATGCTTAACAAGTTATGCTTAAGACCATCAACATATCTAACATTATCTATAAAAGTAGAAGGGGTGATTTGAACTTTACCAATACCAATGATGTGACCTTGGTTGTTGTCTCCAAACGTCACAGCACCTCCCTTCTTAGCTTCAAGGGTGAAAAATTGGTCTTTATCACCCGTCATGTGCCTTGAGCAGCCACTATCCAAATACCAGCAATTTTTGTTGACCTTGGCTGCAAGACACTCCTACACAGCAAATCATGTCATCTTAGGTACCCAAGTTTTCTTGGGTCCTTCATGGTTAGTCAAGTTGGTTCCTTTTGGAACCCATACCCTTTTAATTTTTCTTTTAGTTTTACTTTTCCTAAAATTACATACATTTGCTTTATGGCCTACTGTACCACAACAAAAGCAGGTTATTTTCTTAGTTTTTGTTTCTCCAGCTTTAACAAAGAAGTTACTAAGAAGTTTTTGCTTATTCCTTGGTTTATATCCTAAACCGGCTTTATTAAACACTGCACGTTGACTATTTAGTATCATGTTTAATTTTTCAGAACTATAGGTAAATCTTTCAACTAAGGGTTTGTATTTGTTAAGTTCTTTAGTTAGTGTCTGATTTTCGGCTTTTAGATCATTAAGTTCTTTAGTAAGATCCTTATCTAAGGTTTGTTTATATTTTTTAAGTTCTGAAAATTCCTTAGTTAGTTTTTCATTTTCTTTAGTTAAGGTGTTGGTCTTTTGAGTTAAAAGTTGGTTGCTTGTTTTAAGTTCTATATTTTCTTTGGTGATTAAATCCTTATCCTTAACTAATTTATCGTATTTATGTAGGTATGATTGATTAGTTATTTTCAGTTCTTTATTCTTAAGATTTATAGCCTTATATTCTACCATTAATTCATTAAATGCATCATAAAGTTCATCAAAAGAAAAATCAGGATGCGTGTCGGAAGTTACCTCGTTTTCGTTGGCCATGAAACAGAGATTGGCCTTCTCTTCTTGTTCATCATCTGATGAGGAGGATGATGAGTCGGAGTCCGATAGGGTAGTCACAAGTGCCTTTTTCTTCTTGTACTTACTCCCCTTCTTCAGTAAGGGGCACTCTGCTCTTATGTGACCCGGCTTCTTGCACTCGTAATAACCAATCCCCTCATTTTCCCTTTCCTTACCTTTGTCCTTCCGGTAGGAATTTGAGGGGCCTCTCCTTTGATGATAGGACTTCTTGTGGTTGATGAATTTCTTGAACTTGCGCACAAGAAGAGCCTCACCACCATCTTCCTCATCTTCTTCTTCTTCGCTGCTGCTGCTGCAAGACAAGTCCTTGTTAGAAGAAGTAGATTTAAGGGCTATTACCTTTTTCTTATGGGAGGACTCTTCCTCGTTGTGTTGTTTCATGGTGAGCTCGTGCGTCATGAGGGATCCAAGAAGCTCCTCAAGTGGTAGCTTGTTCAAGTCCTTGGCTTCTTGAATTGCTGTCACTTTAGCTTCCCACGACCTCGGTAGACACCGAAGGATTTTCCTGACAAGCTCACTGTTAGTATAGTTCTTGCCAAGGCTTTTTAGGCCATTGACAATATCAGTAAACCTAGTGAACATGGATGTGATTGTTTCATTTGAATCCATTTTAAATAGTTCATATTTATGAACCAAGATGTTTATTTTGGATTCCTTGACTTGATTCGTGCCCTCATGGGTCACTTCAAGTCTGTCCCAAATTTCTTTTGCTGAATTACAAGTTGAAATCCTATTGAATTCATTACGGTCTAAGGCACAATAGAAGACATTCATTGCTTTAGAGTTTAATTGTGCCTTCCTCATGTCATGTTCATCCCAGTCCATTTCAAGTTTAGGTACCTTAACACCATCTACGTATATGGATGGGATGTATGGCCCATTTACTACAATGGACCACATCTCATAGTCTTGGGCTTAGATGAATATTCTCATCCTAGCCTTCCAGTATGAGTAGTCAGATCCATTGAAGAAAGGGGGTCTTTGGGTGGACTGACCCTCAATGTGAGAAGATCCAAATGGGGTTGTCATTTTGATCTTTTAACTCTTGAGTGGAAGAGTTTTTGGCTCTGATACCACTTGTTGCCCAGATAGACAACCCAAGAGGGGGGGGGGGTGAATTGGGTTTTTAATATAATTTGGCTAATTAAAACTTTGTGGATGATTAATTAAAAACTATAGCAAGTTATTTAATTAAAGCCTAGTGCTGTGAGTAATGTGCGGGGAAGGAGATGAGAGACAATGCACTACAAACACAAAGTTTTATAGTGGTTCGGAGCTAACCCTTGCTCCTACGTCCACTCCCCAAGTCTCACTTGGGAATTTCACTATAACCCCCTTGGATTACAGCCGGTTGTTTTGCAAGCTCACAACCAAACTTGTTGTTTTACGAGCTCACAACGAACTCGGTCGGTTTTTCCAGGCTCACCGACTAGAACCAACCCCGATTGTTTTTCCGGGCTCACAATCAAACCCTTACACACGTTGGTTTTAACTTGGCTCACCAACCAACCTTAAACCCCTTGATTCAATCCTCCGATTGAATCAAGTAAATACAAGAGATAGAAGAAAACAGAAAATAGCTTCTCAAAAAGCAGATTTAAGACAATATAATCGTAAAGGAGTTAGAAGCCCTCAAACGCTTTTAAGCTGGTGAAGAGGTATGGCTTCTGGAACTCCGGTCTCCTCTTGAAAGAGTGGTCGACCTGAATGCAGGAGGAGGAAGCTTTGATTGTTGGGAAGAAGTTGTTGGAGCAGTAAATGCAGATCTCCCCTTTTTCGTTTAAGAGCACTTGGAGAGCTTGAAAACTTGAATGCTTGGAGTGGAATATCTGTTCTCTACCTTGCTACAGTCCTCTGTGGCTATTTAAGCCAACCCCCACGGAAACTAGCCGTTACTCTGCTTTTTCTGGCCATTCTGCACACTCTGCGCAGCCTGACAATATGACCGTTGGTGGGTTGGAGTCGACTCGCGCGATCAGGAGTCGACTCGGCTGTAGCAGGAGTCGACTCACGCTTTTCCGGAGTCGACTCGGCAACTGTTCCAAATTTGAATTAAAGTTGCCGTCTTGACTGGGAGTCGACTCGTCTTGACCTGGAGTCGACTCACCAACTTCTGGAGTTGACCTGGCAATTTTTGGAGTCGGCTCATCCACTGAAGTCCGTGGATCCAAATTTGAATTTTGTCCACTCGAGTCGACTCGACTGTCCTGGGAGTCGACTCGAATCTCAGAGCCCGAACTCTCGATTCTCTGTCGTTTGGCTCATCCAGTCTTGGAGTCGACTCGAACCTCCTTGGAGTCGACTCGGCTCTCAGTTTCCGAAAGTTGGTCTTCTGCCTTTTGACGTGTAGCTTGTCTTGGAGTCGACTCGAGCTGTCTGTGAGTCGACTCGAATCTCAGAGGCAGTAACATGGTCTTCTGTCTGTTGATGGTCGCTCAGTCTCGGAGTCGACTCGTGTACTGCGGGAGTCGACTCGAATCTCAGAGTCCGAAAATCGTTCTCTGACTTTTTCCTTGTGTTCCTCTGAGAGTCGACTCTTACCTTCTTTGGAGTCGACCTGCCAACCATCAGAGTCGACTCGCGTTCCACTGGAGTCGACTCGAATCTCAGACCCGAAAACTGCTCTCTGACTTTTCTGCCTGTGACTGCTTGGAGTCGACTCTTACTTCCCTGGAGTCGACTCGGTGAACATTGGAGTCGACTCGCGCACTTCAGGAGTCGACTCGTTGACAGGTTCTGAGATGAAGCTTTCTGTTCCTCTTTCTGTTCTCAGTCGGAGTCGACTCGTACTAATCTGGAGTCGACTCGAGCTCGTGCCAGTGAACTTGATACGCTTGGAGTCGACTCGTGATACTCGGGAGTCGACTCGAGTCTCAGACATTGGTTCATGCAGACTTCTTAACTTATCCAAAATACTATGAACCAAGTCTAGAAACACTTGGACAGGATTTTCACTGAAACACTCAATTGAATTCATTAGTAATCACAAGATATACTCAATTGCTTTGAGCTCATCAAAATCAAATGGGGTTTTAATCAATCACTCCACACCGTAGAACTCCCGAACTAGCCCTGGGTATGTGGGGAGATCTAGGGAACAGAAGAACTCTAAACCCTGGGCCCTTAACCTCTCTCCTATGGTGAAGCCCTCCCGGGAGAGATAGTCAAAGTTGACGTATCTCCCGGTGGAGACCGCCTTCCCGGCGCACGGACGCGAGGGAGCGGGCCTCGGCGGGGAACGAGCCGGAGGTTGTGGCCTCACGGGATCGTTCCGAGCCTTGGACCGTCGCTCGGTGCTGGTCGCGGGTTGGGGCCTCTTCCGGCTTGGGACAACGGCTTTACGAGGCATGGTCGACCTAGAATGGGGTAAAACGCTAATGGACGGAGGAAGGTCGACGGAAAAAGTCCTAAGGACGGTCGGAGTACGATCTAGGAGACGGCTCTAGGTTTTTTTTTGAACAGTGGCGGCGGTGAATAGAAGTGTTGATTAAACGCTTGGATTAGGGTTAAAAAAATCCGGATCCTGACCTCGAGTCGACTCCACTGAGTCGCGAGTCGACTCGACCTCGAGTCGACTCCGAAGTATGCACGAGTCAACTCCCCTTATGCTTCCATTGTCCTCGAGTCGACTCCCGTCTATGTGCGAGTCGACTCCTCCTTATGAGCCGACTCTGAAACTTACTCGAGTCGACTCGAACTCTGGCACGCACCTAAAAATCATGCTATTTTCGTACCAAACCAGGGACACTCACTAAGTTATGATCTAATTTGATGATCATAGTTGAGAAACTCTATTTTTAACACAATTTAATCATCAAAATCAATGAACTAGTGGAAAATACCACTAGAATGGATCAATCACTCCTAATCCCCTCCTAAGCACACTAAATCTCTCTTCACTTAAGGGTTTTGTAAAAATATCAACTAATTGATCATCAGTGCAAACAAATTGAAGTGTCACATCACCATTCAGTACGTGATCACTTATGAAGTGATGTCTTATCTCAATATGTTTAGTTCTTGAATGCTGAATTGGATTTTTAGTTAGATTAATGGCACTTGTATTATCACAATTAATGGGAATTTTATTTTGTTTAATGCCATAGTCTTCAAGAAGTTGTTTAATCCACATGATTTGAGCACAACAACTTCCGGCTGCAACATATTCAGCTTCAGCAGTAGATAATGCAACCGAGTTTTGTTTCTTGCTAAACCAAGAGATTAAATTTTATCCTAAGAGTTGACATGACCCGCTGGTGCTTTTTCTATCAAGTTTACAACCAACAAAGTCTGAATCTGTGTATCCTATTAAGTTCAGGCTAGATTCTTTAGAATACCATAAACCTATATTCTTTGTTCCTATTAGGTATTTAAAGATTTTCTTGACTGCAATTAGATGAGATTCCTTAGGATTAGACTGATATCGAGCACACATGCATACACTAAACATGATATCAGGTCTACTTGCAGTGAGATATAATAAAGATCCTATCATACCTCTATATAAGTTTTGATCTACAGATTTACCTGATTCATCTTGGTCTAATTTGCATGATGAGCTCATGGGTGTGCTGATTGGCTTGTTTCCCTCCATATCAAACTTCTTAAGCATCTTCTTGATGTATTTAGCTTGATTGATGAAGATCCCCTCTTTTGATTGTTTGATTTGAAGCCCGAGGAAATAGTTCAGCTCTCCCATCATGCTCATCTCAAACTCACTCTGCATTAAGTCAGCAAATTCTTCGCAGAGGCGATTGTTAGTAGCACCGAAAATAATATCATCAACATAAATCTGTACTAATAATAAATCTTTGTTTTTCTTCTTAAGAAACAGTGTTGTATCTACATTTTTCCTAGAGAACTCATGATCTAGTAGAAATTTGCTAAGTCTTTCATACCATGCTCTAGGTGCTTGTTTCAAACCATAAAGTGCTTTGTTCAATTTATATACATGATTAGGGTATTGATGATTTTCAAAACCAGGAGGTTGTTCTACATATACCTCCTCATTAATATACCCATTTAAAAATGCACTTTTTACATCCATTTGAAATAATTTGAAGTCCTTAGAGCATGCAAATGCTAGTAAAAGTCTAATTGCCTCAAGTCTAGCTACAGGAGCAAAGGTTTCATTAAAATCTATACCTTCTTCTTGATTATACCCCTTTGCTACTAGTCTAGCCTTATTCCTTATTATAATTCCATTTTCATCAAGTTTATTTTTATAAATCCATTTGGTACCTATAATTGAATATTCAGAAGGTCGTTCAACTAGATTCCATACCTTGTTTCTAGTAAATTGGTTTAATTCTTCTTGCATTGCGTTTATCCAATTTACATCTTTTTCAGCTTCTTCTATGTATTTGGGCTCAAAATGTGAGACAAGAGCTAGATGATTATTTAAGTTCCTAAGAGATGCTCTAGTCCTAACAGGTTGAGATGGATCATCTAAAATCAATTCTTTAGGATGCCCGTGAGCATACCTCCAAGCCTTAGTTAGCCCATGATCCATCATATCCTCTTGGCTTGATGATGCATTTCCAATTAATTTTTGTTCATCATCTTGTAATGTCATCTCATCAATCTTTTCTTCAAGAATTTCCGTATCATCATCAAAATTAACTCTCTTGCTAGAAGAGATATCACTAAAATCATCAAAAACAACATGTATGGATTCTTTTATAACTAGGGTTTTTTTATTAAAGACTCTGTAGGCTTTACTAGTTGTAGAGTACCCCAAGAATATACCCTCATCAGATTTAGAGTCAAATTTTCCTAGATTATCTTTTTCATTATTATGAACAAAACACCTACAACCAAAGATATGAAAATAGTTCACTTTTGGTTTTCTATTTTTCCAAAGTTCATAAGGTGTTTTCTTTATAATGGGTCTTAATAAAACTCTATTTAATATATGACATGAGGCTTCTCCCCAAAAGTACTTAGGAAGATTACTTTCACATAATATGGTTCTAGCCATTTCTTCTAGAGTTCTATTTTTTCTTTCCACAACTCCATTTTGTTGTGGTGTCCTAGGTGCAGAAAAATTATGAGTTATCCCCTTTTTACTACAAAACTCATCAAATAAATGATTTTCAAATTCGGTTCCATGGTCACTTCTAATAGCTATGACTGAAGTATCTCTAGCATTTGTTACTTCTTTGTGAAATTTCTTGAAGACTGAAAATGCTTGATCCTTATGACCTAAGAACATGACCCAAGTGTATCTAGAATAATCATCTACAATAACTAGACCATATTTATTTCCACCTAGACTTGTGGTTCTAGTTGATCCGAATAGGTCCATGTGTAGTAGTTCTAGAGGTCTAGAGGTAAAGACACAATTTATAGATTTAAAGGAGTTCCTTGATTGTTTGCCAAATTGACATGCTTCACATATTTTATTCTTTTCAAACTTTAGTTTTGGCAAACCTATTACGGAATCTCTCTTAACTAGTTTTGATATTGTGTCCATGCTTGCATGACCTAACTTACGGTGCCATAACCAACTAGCATCATTATCCTTAGTATCATTAACAACTAAACAGGGGTTATGTTTGGTAAGATCCTCAAGGTCTACAACATACACATTTCCACGTCTTATTTCTTTAAAAACTAAACTATTGTCATTTGAGTTGGTTATGATGCATAGTGATGGTTTGAACAAAACATCAAAACCTCTATCACACAATTGACTAATGCTAAGTAAATTATGCTTAAGACCATCAACATATCGAACATTATCAATAAAGGTTGAAGGGGTAATTTGTACTTTACCTATACCAATGATGTGACCTTGGTTATTGTCTCCAAAAGTCACAGCACCTCCCTTCTTAGCTTCAAGGGTGAAGAATTGATCCTTGTCACCCGTCATGTGTCTTGAGCAGCCACTATCCAAGTACCAACAATTTTTGTCGACCTTAGCTGCAAGACACTCCTACACAAGCAAATCATATAATCTTAGGTACCCAAGTTTTCTTGGGTCCTTCATGGTTAGTAATGTTGGTTCTTTTTGGAACCCAAACCCTTTTAATTTTTCTTTTAGTTTTTCCTTTTCTATAATCGCACACATTTGCTTTATGTCCTAATGTTCCACAGCAAAAATATGTTATTTTCTTAGTTTTGCTTTCTCCTGCTTTAACAAAGAAATTACTAAGAAGTTTTTGCTTATTTTTAGGTTTATATCCTAAACCAGCTTTATTAAATACAGCTCGTTGACTATTAAGTATCATATTCAATTTTTTAGAACTATATGTAAATTTTTCAACCAAAGGTTTGTATTTTTCAAGTTCTTTAGTTAGTGTTTGTTTTTCCGTTTTTAGAATGTTCAAGTCTTTTGTGAGATTCTCGTTTAAGATTTGTTTATTGTTTTTTAAGTTCTGAAATTTCCTTAGTTAGTTTTTCATTATCTTTACTCAAGGTATTAGTTTTTTGAATTAAGAGTTGGTTGCTTGTCTTAAGTTCTAAATTTTCTTTGGTGATAAAGTCCTTATCCTTAACTAATTTATCGTATTTATGTAGGTAAGATTGATTAGCTAGCTTTAGCTCTTTATTCTTAAGATTTATAGCCTTATATTCAATCATTAATTCATTAAATGCATCATACAGTTCATCAAAGGTAAAATCTAAATGCGTTTCGGATGTTACCTCATTTTCATTGGCCATGAAGCAGAAATTGGCCTTTTCTTCTTGTTCCTCATCCGATGATGATGATGATGCGTCGGAGTCCGATAGGGTGGAGACAAGGGCTTTCTTCTTCTTGTACTTGCTCCCCTTCTTCAGTAAAGGACACTCAGCTCTGATGTGCCCCGGCTTCTTGCACTCATAACATCCAATTCCCTCATTTTTCCTTTTCTTACCTTTATCCTTGCGATAGGAATTTGAGGGGCCTCTCCTTTGATGAAAGGACTTCTTTTGGTTGATGAATTTTTTGAACTTGCGCACGAGAAGAGCCTCATCATCATCTCCCTCATGATCTTCTTCACTGCTGCTACTGCAAGACAAGTCTTTGTTAGAAGATGTAGATTTGAGAGCTATTACCTTTTTCTTATGGGAGGACTCTTCTTCGCTGTGTTGCTTCATTGTTAGCTCGTGCGTCATTAGGGATCCAAGAAGCTCTTCAAGTGGAAGCTTGTTCAAGTCCTTGGCTTTTTGGATTGCCGTCACCTTGGCTTCCCATGACCTTGGTAGACAGCGAAGAATCTTTCTGACAAGCTCACTGTTAGTATAATTTTTGCCAAGGCTTTTTAGGCCATTGACAATATCAGTAAATCTAGTGAACATGCAAGTGATTGTTTCATTAGAATCCATCTTAAATAACTCATATTTATGAACTAATATATTTATTTTGGATTCTTTGACTTGATTCGTGCCCTCATGGGTCACTTCAAGTCTATCCCAAATCTCTTTTGCAGAATTGCAAGTAGAGACTCTATTGAATTCATTCCTATCTAATACACAGTAGAGCACATTCATTGCTTTGGCATTGAGTTGTGCCTTCCTAAAGTCATTGTCATCCCAATCCTTTTCAAGTTTGGGTACAGTGACACCCTCTACATATATGGATGGAATGTATGGTCCATTTAGTATAATGGTCCACATCTCATAGTCTTGGGCTTGGATAAATATTCTCATCCTAGCCTTCCAATATGAGTAGTCGGATCCATTAAAGAATGGGGGTCTTTGGGTGGACTGGCCCTCAATGTGGGAAGATCCAAATGGGGTTGTCATTTTGATCTTTTACTCTTAGGGTAAAAGAGTTCCTACTCTGATACCACTTGTTGCCCAGATAGACAACCCAAGAGGGGGGGGTGAATTGGGTTTTAAAATAATTTTGCAATTAAAAACGTTTGTGGATGACTAATTAATACTTTTGCAAGATGATTAATTAGTTGCTATGTGCTGTGAGTGAAATGAGAGTAAGAGAGAGAGACACAAGCAATCACAAACACAATGTTTTTATAGTGGTTCGGAGCTAACCCTTGCTCCTACGTCCACTCCCCAAGTCTCACTTGGGAATTCACTATAACCCCTCGGATTACAGCCGGTTGTTTTACAAGCTCACAACCCAACTTGTTGTTTTACGAGGTCACAACGAACTCGGTCGGTTTTTCCAGGCTCACCGACTAGAACCACCCGATTATTTTTACGGGATCACAATCGAACCCTTACACGTTGGTTTTACCCTCGGCTCACCAACCAACCTCTACACCCTTGATTCAATCCCCCGATTGAATCAAGTGACAAGAAAACAGTTTATAAAGAATACAGGAATAGTTTCTTGAAAAGCAAATATAAACAATATAACTAAAGAAGAGTTAGAAGCCCTCAAACAGATTTTTATATTTGAGGAAGGAGGCTTCTCGAACTCTGCAATCTCCTCGTGAGTGGGAAGAAGATTTGCTGTCAGATGAGGAGCCTTGAATGCGAAGAAGACGTTGGGAGTATGGACTTCAATGCACTTCTTCCTTCTTTCTCTTGTATTTTCTCTGGAGAGGGTTTGGTAGGTGAAAATCACTTTAGCTTTGAATGGAGTCTCTCGTTCCCACCTTGCTACAGTCCTCTGTGGCTATTTAAGCCATTCCCCATGGAAACTAGCCGTTAGACACACTTTTCTAGCCGTTCTGCACATTCTGCACATCCTGACAATGTGTCCGTTGGGATCGGAGTCGACTCGCGCGATCTGGAGTCGACTCGACTGTAGCAGGAGTCGACTCATGCTTTTCTGGAGTCGGCTCGGCAACTGTTCCAGATTTGAATTAAAGTGGTCTTTTCGACTGGGAGTCGACTCGACTTAACCCGGAGTCGACTCCCCAGAGTCTGGAGCTGACTTGGCATTTTTAGAGTCGGCTCATGCCAAGGAATCTATGGATGTATTCTTCAACTTGGCTCACTCGAGTCGACTCGTAAATTCTGGGAGTCGACTCGGTGCTCAGAGCCCGAACTCCCGATCTTCTGTCTTTTGGCTCGTCCAGTCTTGGAGTCGACTCGAACTGTTCCGGAGTCGACTCGGCTCTCAGTATCCGAAAAACAGTTCTCTGTCTTTTTGGAGTAGCGCTGCCTTGGAGTCGACTCGAACTTTCTTGGAGTCGACTCGCGTCTCAGAGACAAAAACACTGTCTTTTGTCTTTTGGTGTAGCGCTGTCTCGGAGTCGACTCGGGCTTTGCGGGAGTCGACTCGGCTCTCAGTGTCCGAAAATTGCTCTCTGACTTTTGCCTTGTATTACATTGAGAGTCGACTCTCGCTTTCTTTGGAGTCGACCAGCCAACCATCGGAGTCGACTCACGTTCCTCAGGAGTCGACTCGGCTCTCAGGGTCTGAAAACTGCTCTCTGACTTTTTGTCTGTAACTCCCTGAAGTCGACTCATACTACCCTGGAGTCGACTCGGCAAGCATCGGAGTCGACTCGCGCACTTCAGGAGTTCTCCCTGACAGATTCTAAGTTGGGTCTTTCTGTTTGTCTGTCTGTTCTTAGTCGGAGTCGACTCGTAATGTTCCGGAGTCGACTCGAGCCTGTGCCAATGCTTCTGATACGCTTGGAGTCGACTTGTACTTTCCAGGAGTCGACTCGAGTCTCAGACTTTGGTTCATATAGACTTCTTAACTTATCCAAATTGTCTTGAACCAAATCTAGAGACTCTTAACCATAAATTTACAAGATTTTCACTGAAACACTAGATTGAATTCATTAGTAAATATAAGATATACTCAAATGCTTTGAGCTTATCAAAATCAAATAGGGTTACAATCAATCACTCCACAAAGGACAAGCATGTGAGGCAATAGAAAGATTCATCAAGATCAAATCCATTTCTTATTTTCAAAATCAATTTAGCTTAGATTCTATTTGCTTAAGATAATTGTCAATAAGGCATGCTAGCTAAGTTTTGATCAAATTGCCTTAAACAATTATTTCTATCAAAATTCAGATTATGATTCATTTGTTATCAATAAAATATGATTCATTAGAGTTAGATTGAAGTCTTGCATAAGGGCACATAATGAGCATACAATCTGGTCTACTAGCTGTATGATAAAATAATTATTCTATCATGCTTCAATACAGCTTTAAAACAATAGATCTACTTTGCTCATCCTTTTCAAATTCTACAAGATGGGGTCATAGACATACCTTCTTCATGCCAATCTTCTATAAGAGTTTTCTTGTGGACTAACTTTGGTCAATGAAGATCCCCTTTCTTGTTTATCTCCATTTCTTTGGCAAGTTTTGAGATTGTGGTGGCACGCAATCATCTCCCTTATCTTGAATTGGCACGTCATCAATATTCAACTTTTCAAAGTTAATAATTCCTGTATCATCATCAAGAATATTTTCTTTCCTAGCAGACTCACTATCAGACTCATCAAATATGATATTAACTGACTCTTCGACTACAAGAGTTCTTTTATTGAATACTCTGTATGCCTTGCTTAAAGAGTAATATCCAAAGAAGCACTTGTTTTATCAGATTTGGCATATATTTCATTCTTGAGAACATAATATGTATAACTGAAAAATATGAAGGTATGCACCATTTGATTTTCTGTTTTTCATTAGTTCATATAGGATTTTCTTCAAAAATAGATTTAATAGAAACCTTATAATATGACAAGTTGTGATGATAGCATTAATCAACTGCTATCACAAGGCATTGTCCTTACACAACCAAGGTTCTATTTTTATAACCCCTATATGCAATAGTGTTCTTGGTGCAAAAATAATTGTATTCAATATTATTTTCTATGCAAACCTTATTAACAAATTGCAAACCTTTTTCATTTGAAATCTTTTGTAAGTTTGTGCTAATGCAGAAAATATTTCAATTTAAGTGCCAAGAACAAAACCAATATTAGCTTTGAGAAATTATCCACAATTACAAAATCAGAAAGCTTATCTCCTAGGTTCACAATCCTAGAGATCCAAATAAGTTCTTATGGAGAATTTTCAAAGGCTAAAGGTGAAAACAATATTTTCAGATTTAGAAATGATTCTAGTTTGTTTTTCTAGATGACATACATAGCAAACTTTGACCTTGCAAAAATTAATCTAAGTGAACCAATGACAAGGTCTTTTGAGATTAAGTCCATACTAGTATGAGTTGATTTTATATGCCAAAACTAGTCTATTTAATCTTGGTATTCTTAATGTATATATTAAAAAATATATATACCAAGTAGACATTCTTGTGTTTATGATCAATAGAAGATAATGCCGAGGATAAGAACTCTCAATCAAGTATATAGAAAATTCAAAGAGTTATTCTAAGAGTATTGATTAAGTAAATTATCCATCAATAACTGAAGCATAATATAGGAAGATGGAGTGATTTGGATATATTTTCTTTTCATACCAAAAGTATCACTTATATCACAGAAATGATTAATACTAGCTACAATTTCAATATGAGAGGATGCAAGGATTACTAATTTCATTATTTCTTCCATTTTGGTCACTCTTCTTAATTATATTTTAAGTTCCATTCTTTAACACGTGTCTAGAGAACCCATTGTTCAGATAACATCTTTCATTGGAATCTTGGGTAGCTAGACACATTTGCTAAAAATGATCATGTTTTCAACTTAGAAACCCAAGCTCTTTTGGGTCCTTGCAGGTTAGCTATAATTGTTTCTTTTGGAACCCATATTCTCTTAATTACCATTTTGTCTCTTAGTTTGCAGGTTTTAGAATTACAAGTAATATACTTTTGCATACTCTTGCTAAATTTAAACAACATAGATTTAGCAAAAACAGATAATGAATTTTCAGTTTTCTGTTTCTGTTTATTAGTTTCACCAGATTTGTGAAAAATTGTTTTAGGATGAATAGTGGAGGATTTAAGAAATATATTCTCGAAAGATTTTTGAGTGTACCAAGGTTGATATCCCAATCCAGCTTTGTCATATACAGCTCTTGAATTTTCTATCATTAAATTCAGTTTTTCAGAGCTGAGAGTGAATCTTTCAACAGTAGGTTTCAAATTATCAACTTCTTTAGTTAATTTTTCATTATCTTCTGAAAGCAATTCATTATTTTCTTAAGTTTATCATGGCTTTCAGTGAGAAGTTGATTTCTCTGATTTAGTTCTTTATTTTCTTTAATTAAGATTTCAATTTCATTAGTCAGTTTTAGTTTTTCATCTATTAGGATTTGATTTTCATTCTTCAAGTTCTTGTTCCTACAAATAAGTTTCTTATGTTCTAAATACAAATCAGAAAAGACATCATGAAGTTCATCAAATGTAAAATTATTTTTAGTTTTAGCATGTACCTCATATATCTCATCTTCATATGCCATTAAGCATGAATTTGCAATATGATGCTGCTCTTCTTCTACACATGATGTTTCAGATTTGTTAGTGCATTCATATTTAACTTCAAGCATATTCCATATTTTCTTAGCAGTTGTGCAAAAAGATATGCAATTAAGTTCACTATCATCTAATGCACAAAATAGCACATTCATGACTTTTGCATTTTGCTGATCCATTTTCTTATCATGATTAGTGCTTGTGTGTGGTCCATTGACTATGATACTCCATAAATCATAGTCATGTGCTTGAATGAAAATGCGCATGCGTGCTTTCCAATATGTATAGTTTATGCCATTAAAAAGTGAAGGTCTATCAATTAATTATCCCTCTCCTAGAAAACTATCTATTTGAGTTGTCATGATCTTTGGCTCTTGATCTTGAGATCAATAATTAATATTAGAGCACCTGCTCTGATACCACTTGTTGCCCAAGGTGACAAGCCAAGAGGGAGGGTGAATTAGTTTCTCTCGATTTTAACTATCTTAATTATGTTAATTGATGAGTTAGTGGAATTAAAACTAATCACAATACAAACAACAAGAAGTATAGTGGTTCGGTGCTCTCCTAAGCACCTACGTCCACTCTCCAAGCGACCCCTTGGAAATTCACTATAATTCCGCGGATTACAGTTGGATTGTTTTCCGGGCTCACAATCCAAAAACCTTTACACTTTGGTTTTCCGAATTCACCAAAAATCTATGTTGGTTTTACGGGCTCACCAACGAACCTATGTTGGTTTTCCGAGCTCACCAACGAACCTATGTTGGTTTTCCGGGCTCACCAACGAACCTTTACAATTGGTTTTACGGGTTCACCAATCAACCTACACCGTTGGTTTTGCGGGCTAACCAAGTAACCTTTACAATGAGTTTAATAAACAAAGTAAGAAGATTTAAGCTCCTAGATGAGCAAATATAACAATATAATCTACAAAGAAGAGTTTAGAGAATAGTTATCGCTTGATGTGACTTCTCTCTTCTTTGTCAAGGATGCTTCACTCTTCAAGGGTGGATGGAGCTCTTAATGACTTTTGGAATCTGCTCAACCACTTTCTTTTGACTCTTGAATGAAGCACTTGGATGAAGAAGATTAGGGCACTTTGTCTTTCTTGTGTACTCTTTGATATTTTTCAAGAGGATGTTCTCTCTGATGAATAGTGCCACATTAAATAGTTTCCTTCATCCATTGGACAAGCCCCAATGGTTAGAATTCAAAAACTAGCCGTTACTCACTGTTGGAAGGACAAAAAGTACTTCTGCAGAACTAGCCGTTATGCTTCTGCCCGTGTTTGGGTCGGCTCAACCTGTCCTTGGGTCGACCCAACTTTCACTTGGGTCGACTCAACCTTTCCTTGGGTCGACCCTCTCAGAACCACAGAAACTTGCAATTCAGCCTTCCTTCACTTGGGTCGACTCAACATTTCTTTGGGTCGACTCAAGGTTCAGTTGGGTCGACTCAACTTCTTCTTGGGTCGACCCTCTCAGGGTTTCCAGAGAACCTTTTCTGTCATGTATTCTGTCATTGTCTTTGGATCGACCCTCTCAGTGTTTGGGTCGACTCAAGCTTGGGTCGACTCAACTTCCTCTTGGGTCGACCCTCTCAGTGGTTCCAGAGAACTGTTTTCTTGAGTCTTTGAGAGGCTTGAGGTTTGGGTTGACTCATGCTTTCCTTGGGTCGACCCAACTACTGTTCATCCGTGCCATTTTTGCAGAAGTGTGCCAAATGCTTTCTTGATGTGCCGGGGTCGACCCAATCATCCTTGGGGTCGACTCAATCCACACTTTGCTGCAACTCAAGGTTAGATTCATCCAAATAAACAATGAAATGCATCTTTATCTTATTATACAAATATACTGAGAGTAATAGACTTATAAATGAAGTATCGAATTAACTTGTAACATACTCTTGATTATTGCTTGTTAATCATCAAAATAACATATCATCCTCAGAAAGAAAAAGGAAGAAAAGAAATAAATAAATAAATGCATAAATAATTATATCTACGAATGAATAAATAAATAAATAAATAAGATAATAACTAAATATATTTCAATGAAATAAAATAAAAATAAATAAATAAGATGGGAGGAGAAGAATAGAAGAAAAAAGAAAGAAAAAAAAAAGAAAGAAAAGGAAAAAAAAGAAGAAAAAGGAAAGAAAAAGAAGAAAAAAAGAAGAAGGAAAAGGAAAGAAAAAGAAGAAAAAGAAAAAAAGAAAAAACAAAGGAAGAAAAAGGAAAATAATCAGTAAGTGACAGTTAGGTTAGTAAGCTTGGTACACATGTAATATAGTATGACACATATTTAAGTAAGTTTAGCATACGGTTAGTCAATATTTGAATACTTAATCTAGTCTAGCATATAGTTAAATCTTTCTTAACTGTATGCCGAGAAGATTTAACTATATGTCAGGTTAGATTAAGTGTTCAAATATTGATTAACTGTGTGCCGAGCTTACTTAAATGTGTGCCATGGTATATTACCTGTATGCCAAACTTCTCTGCACATACTTAAATCTTCTCTGCACATAGTTAAGTGTTTTATACATCACACAGTTAAGTTAAATAATCTTTGTATATAATTAAATCTTCTCTGCACATATTTAAATCTTCTCTACACACAGTTAAGTGTTCTATGCATCACATTTCTTTCATTCTCTTCGTTTTCTTTCCTTTTTCTTCTTTTTTTTTCCTTTTCTTTTTTTTTTCCTTTTTCTTCTTTTTCTTTCCTTTTTTCCTTTTCTTCTTTTTCTTTCCTTATTTGCTTTTTCTTTCCTTTTTTCTTTTTCTTTCCTTTTTTTCTTCTTTTTCTTTTATTTTCTGCATACAGTTAAGTATTCTATGCATCATACAGTTAAATGTGTGCAGAAAAAACTTAATTGTGTACAGAGAACACTTAACTGTGTGCATCATACAGTTAAGTATTTTTTGTATACAATTAAGTCTTCTCTGCACATACTAAATCTTTTATGCATACAGTTAAGTGTTCTATGCATCACACAGTTAAGTTAAGTATTTTCTGTACCTAATTAAGTTTTCTCTGCACATACTTAAATCTTTTTTGCACACAGTTAAGTATTCTATACATCATACAGTTAAGTTGAATATTCTCTATGGTGCAAAAGTAGAACTGTTCTCCCAAGTGCAGGAGAATCATACAAGTAGTATAACTCGGAAGTCCGAGGTCGATTCCTCAGGAAACGATCTATGGATTATTAGCGTAATTTTTAGATGTAATTTTTAGTTGATCTTCAAAAATTAAAAGCAGAGAATAATAGGTAATTAAACAACGTTCAAGAATATAGAGAAGTCTAGGGATCCGGAATCCTCCTTGACAATATTATCTTCAACAAATAAACTCGGTGATTTCTTAATTAAGGATTAATTTGATAGAATAGTTCTAATCATGAAGTATATAATCTGAAAACATGAATTCAACATCCAAGTATTTATCGTACCGGTTACGTCTACGACAAATCAAATATTGAAACAATCCATGCATCAATATATATAAACCGTACAAGATCTATCTAATAAATTAAATATGCAAGAATCCAAAATATACCAATAGATATAAATCAATTAGAATAAAAGTTGAGTGTACTTGAAGAAAGCAACATGACAAGGGTTCATCCATCACCCTTTGCTAAAGGAATTAGCTTTCCATTACAAAAATCACATCCCCTTTTGTTTTTTTTTCTTTTTCTTTTCGGAAACAAGGCATACCCTGTTTCTTTTTTTTTTCTTCTCTTCTCTGTTTTCTTTTCTTCTTCCCACGAATCAGCCCCCCTTTTTTCCCTTCTCAGCCGACTCCTCTTATACTCAACTCTCCCCCTCTATGGATCTTGGGAATGCGCTGGAGGAGGCTGAATCTTAGGCGCGTGAGGCTGGGAGGTGATCGCGGGCGAAGATGAGCTGGAAATGAAGCTCGGACGGGTGAGTCACAGATCTGGAAGATGCCTGGATGAGAGCTGATCGCGGAAATCACGGGATGCTGGGATGCGTGAGCTCGCAGGAGAAGATGAGCTCGGACGGGAGCTAGTAGCAGGGCCTTGGACGCAGACGATTGGATGCGAAGACGCTCGCGTACGGCTGGGAGGAACTGATGCTTGCTCATGAACGCGGGAGATGCACGGAAGGAAGGAGCGTGGACGCGAGGATCTGTGGGAGGAGCGGACGCTGATCTCGGCTGGGATATTGCGGAGAAATGAAGCTGCGGATGCTGTGGAGGAGGCGATGATCGCTGGCTTCACAGACGGCGTGAGCGGACGCGGTGACTGAGAGATCGCACACCGGTTCCGACGGACGCATGGGATCGCACGGGATTGCTGACGAAGAAGGCTGCCGCGGGATGCTGGGAGATCTTTGCGAGATGAGATGGACGTTGATCATGGGAGAGGTGGACGCGCTGATGGTGTTGCGAATCTGGAAGATGGGTTGCACACGGACGCTGGGAGGATGCTGGAGGGTTGATTCGTAATCCGAAAGTTGAAGGATAAAAGTGGAAGGGAGTTGAGGCACGCCTAATCCGGAAGCTGGGATGATGAAGAATGGACGTTTGGGATTGAGGCACGAATGCTGGCTTACGGATGAATCACGGACGGATGTGTGGGATGGTGGGCATGCTACTATGAACCGCGCGGACTGTTGGATCCTCCCAGATAATGAATCTAGCTCCTTTGGTTGCTGTTCCATTAGACTGAACTTGGTCTGCTAATGCTCTTTCTGGTGTACAAATGGGGCTGACCCTATGCGCTCAGCTGTTGGCCTGCGGTGATGCATCTTTATAGACCCAATGCGCATTTAAACTCTGATCTGTGCCAAATAAAAATATGAAATTAATGCAGCACTTTTATCATTATTTGTTAGCGATAATATTAATTTAAGCAGCGTGTAGATCGCACTTTTATGCTCTCATCACACCCGCCAACTAGCTTATTGCTAGTCTCTAGCAATTAACGAGCAAACGATAAAATAAAGGCACAAAAGATATGGTCTAACCTATGACTTTTTATTGAAGCTAAAGACACAAAACTAAGATACGTACCCATTTTCGTAGGGCATCACGATTGCACTTAGCACGTGCAATAAGCCGTTAAATCCCTAGGTTACCCTAGTGGACGAGTGTTGTCTCGTGAGGATTTGCAGTGATGTTTCCCACAAACATCATTCATAAAATGATATATAATGAAATTTAAGTCAATACACATGTGATATATATTTTTCTCAAGCATGGCAACTATCAAAGTAAGAGTAATACTAAAATGTAGTATGCATAAACAGAATGACTTTGTTAGAGCACTAATACCTCCACCACAACAGGGCACCGCCTGAATTTTAGGTGTACTACTCAAGTTCACAAATATTTTCGACAATTTGTTAGAACCTAATCTATCAAATTTTCGGAATATCACATGTTGTCTAAATTTGTCAAGAATGGTTCGCATATAAAGAAAGAGCTATCAATCCCAACTAAACAACCCAGGTACACAGAGGTCCAACACAATGGAGTCAAACCAGTCATTACCACATGTCACTAGGTTCAGCCTGACCAACACATTCATGCTTATTTTTATTTCATCATTTTTTTTATAATAATTTTTAAACACAAATGACGACTATAACTGTCCAACCCTATTAGGCTCTAGTAAGGTCCATGTAGCGAGCTTTCAGCCAATGACCCCCGATCCAGTTGGCTCAAGATATTAGGTGAAACACCCCTCGGACTTAATTACTCGAACCAGACTACGCCACGAGGCCAGACTTGTCATCATAAGGATATATTATTTTATATTTTTTTTAATAATTATGCAAGAAAAGAGAAGGTAGACTGAACCATATAGGTATTTTTATTATATATGTGACCGCATCATGACTATAGGTCAACCAAGGTCGGATCTTAAAGCACCTAAGTAATCTAGTCGGAATATTCAACCTCTATCTTTATATGAAAACCAAATCATGAACCTTATGGTACAAACAAGGATACTCGTACTTCTTTTACGGATAAAGCTAACAAGAATGCAGTTAACAAATGTAAACTCCTGCGGCCTTCCTATTGTCATTAAGTACATTTGTGGGGATCTAATAATAGATCTCTGATCAGTCATAGTATGCATGTGTTCCTTACCTCAATAGTTGCACAAACTCGATATGAAAATACATGTGCATTTGCTCAGAAAAGAAAGTAGTAGAATAAATCAAATGCAAAAACATTTTTTTTTAACCAAAATATTTCCCTCCCCCCAACTTAAACATTGCATTGTCCTCAATGTAATAGATACAATAGAGAAAATAATATTGAAGAGAAGAGTAATACCTTGAGCTGTTGATATCCAGAAAAAAAAGACCTACAAAATAAGAAGAAAACTAGAAATAAAAGAAAAAATTAATTCTAACTAATATACAGATACCTTTGCCATCATGCTCGGTCGTAAGAAGGCTCCCCCAAGAAAAAGGAGTCCTCTTCATCTGCAAAATTCTCAAGAAAAGGTTTTAACCTGTGTCCATTCACCTTAAAAATCGTACCATCTCATGGATTCTCAATTTCAACCGCCCCATATGGAAAAACAGTTTTTATAATGTAAGGACATGTCCATCTCGATCGCAACTTACCAGGAAACAGATGTAAGCGGGAGTCGTATAAAAGGACTTTTTGCAAAGGTTCAAAAGTTTTTTTCAAAATTAATTTATCATGTAAGATCTTCATTCGTTCTTTACAAATCTTAGCATTATCATAAGCATCTCTGCGAATCTCGTTAAGCTCGTTCAATTGCAATTTTCTAGCTAGACCGGCATCACGTAAATCAAAATTCAATTTTCTAATTGCCCAATACGATTTATGTTCTATTTCTGAAGGCAGATGACACGCTTTTCCATAGACTGGCCGGTAGGAAGACATGCCAAGAATGGTTTTGTATGCAGTACGGTAAGCCCATAATGCATCTGATAGTTTCAAGGACCAATTCTTTCGTGATGGGTTCACAATTTTCTCTAAAATTCGTTTAATCTTCCGATTGGCTAACTCTACTTGGCCACTAGTCTGTGGATGATATGGGGTAGCAACTCTATGGGTGACACCATACTTTTTCAATAAGGTCTCGAAAGGCTTATTACAAAAGTGCTTTCCACCATCACTAATTATGACCTTAGGTATCCCAAATCATGAAAAAATATTTTCTTTCAGAAATTTCAAAACAGGTTTATGATCATTGGTTCTACAGGCGACAGCTTCTACCCATTTAGACACATACTCAACACCGACTAAAATGTACTCATATCCAAAAGACGGTGGGAATGGGCCCATGAAATCGATGCCCCATATGTCAAAAATTTCAATAGCAGTAATGGGCTGAAGAGGCATCATTTGCCTACGAGTTAGACTCCCAACACGTTGACATGGGTCACATGTCCTACAGAACTCGTGGGCATCTTTAAATAGTGTAGGCCAATAAAAACCACATTGCAACACCTTAGCTGCCGTTTTCTTAGAGGCAAAGTGTCCACCACAAGCATCAGTGTGACAGAAAGAAAGTACGCTTTGTATATCATGATCCGGTATGCATCGTCTAAAAATTTGGTCACTGCAATATTTAAATAAATAGGGTTCGTCATAGTAATAATTCCTAACTTCGCGCAAAAATTTTTTTCTATCTGTCGACCCACAATGTTCCGGAATCCGGTTCGTAACAAGAAAATTTACAATGTCAGCGTACCATGGCATATTAGAAAGTGCAAACAACTGCTCTTCAGGGAATGTGTCTTTGATGAGAAACTGTGGCACCAAATCATTAAAAACTAACCGTAATAAATGGTCAGCAACCACATTCTCTACTCCCTTTTTATCTTTGATAGTTATGTCAAATTCTTGGAGTAGAAGTATCCATCGTATTAAGCATGGTTTGGCCTCTTTCTTATCCAGCAAATATTTTAGTGCTGCATAGTCCGTGAAGACAACAATAGGAGCACTAAGGATATGAGAGCGAAATTTGTCTAAGGCAAATACTACTGCAAGCAATTTCTTCTCGATGGTGGAGTAATTCATTTGAGCATCGTTTAAGGTTTTGTTTGCATAGTAAATGACATACGGCTTATTATCCTTGTGTTGTCATAGGACAGCTCCAATCGCATAATCGCTAGCGTCGCACATGATCTCAAAAGATAACGACCAATCGGGTGGTCGCACGATGGGTGCAATGCTAAGCATAGACTTCAACTTTTCGAATACCTCCTGACAGGGTTCAGTCCAATTGAACGGTGTATCAAGGGATAGGAGGTTACATAATGGTCGAGCTATAACACTAAAGTCCTTGATGAACCTCCTATAAAATCCGGCGTGAGCCAAAAATGATCTAACATCTCTAACCGTCTTGGGTGCAGGTAGCTTAACAATTAAATCGATCTTAGCTCTATCAACTTTCATGCCCTTCGATGAAACAATATGTCCTAGGATAATTTCCTTTGGCACCATGAAGTGGCATTTCTCCCAATTCAGTATCAAATTCTTTTCTATACATCGAGCTAAGATTGCTTGTAAATGTGACAGGCAATCATCAAATGTGTCGCCAAAAATGGAGAAGTCGTCCATGAACACTTCCAAAAATTTCTTGTTTATGTCTTCAAAAATGCTGAGCATGCATCTTTGGAATGTTGCAGGTGCATTACACAACCCAAATGGCATCCGTCGGAAAGCAAATGTGCCAAAAGGGCAAGTGAAGGTAGTCTTCTCTTGATCTTCTGGTGAAATTTCAATTTGGTAATATCCCGAATAACCATCGAGAAAACAATAGAAATCATGCCCTGCAACTCTCTCCAACACTTGGTCTAGAGAGGGTAGAGAAAAGTGATCCTTTCTTATGACCAAATTCAGCTTTCGGTAATCGACACACATGCACCAACTCGTCGGGACACGAGTTGGAACTAGTTCACCTTATTCATTTTCTACTACCGTCAATCCCGACTTCTTAGGAACGACTTGTGTAGGGCTTACCCACTTGCTGTCGGAAATTGGGTAAATAATACCCACGTCAAGCAACATGAAGACTTCTGCTTTAACCGCATCTTTCATCGTAGGATTCAACCTTTGTTGCATTTGCCTTGTGGTTTTGGCATTGTCCTCCAAATATATCTGGTGCATGCAGATTAAGGGGCTAATTCCCTTCAAGTCGGCAATAGACCACCCTAAGGCTCCTTTATAATTCTTTAGAATACCAACTAATTTTCTTTCTTGGGTATGATCAAGTCCAGACGAGATGATTACAGGAAAAGTGTCCTCAGGTCCAAGAAAGGCATACTTAAGTTCCTTTGGTAAGGGTTTCAATTCGAGCTTGGGTGCTTGCTCATGGGATGGTATTATTTTTGCCTCTCGAGGCGACAGCCTCTCAAATTTTCTTACTTTTGGTCTCCACCCATTGACCATCATGATATCCAAACTATCCACAATAGGTGTGACTGACAATTCATCATCATTGGTACCATTAGGACACCAATTAATTAAGCTATCATCGGATGGGTTGTTAATTGATTCTGCTAACAAATATTCTTCCGCGATGGTTTCAACCCAATCAATCTCCTTACTTTCTTCGGGATCATTGGGTTGTCTGCACACATTAAAAATGTTCAGTTCTAAAGTCATGTTACCAAAAGAAGCTTCATGACGCCATTCCTACAATTAATCAATGCATTAGAAGTTGCAAGGAATGGACGTCCTAAAATGACCGAAATCTGAGACTGTGAGTTCGAAGCTGGATGTGTGTCCAATACGATAAAATCGACAGAAAAGTAGAACTTGTCTACTTGGACTAATACATCCTCGATAATCCCCTCGAAATTTTAACTGACCTGTCAGCTAATTGCAAAGTGACGGAGGTTGGCTTCAACTCATCTAAACCAAGTATATGAGCAACAAATTCACACTCGCCCCTAAATCTAACAATGCTCGCTCTATCCTAAAGTCGCCTATGATGCATGAGATGGTTGGGCAACCTGGATCCTTAAATTTAGGGAGAATGATGTGCTACAAAATAGCACTCACATTTTCAGTTAAAAATACCTTCTTCTTAACATTTAATCGGTGCTTGACAGTACACAAGTCCTTCAAAAATTTGGTATATAAGGGTACTTGTTTGATTGCATCAAGAAGAGGTATGTTGATCTTTACTTGCTTAAAAAGCTCAAAAATTTCAGAATTAGGTTCGAGCTTTTGCAACGGCTTTAACCGCCGTGAAAAAGGTGGAGGAAAAGGACATTCAACTTTCTCGGTAGAAGTTGGGACCTTAACTTCTTCTTTGTCCCTTTCATCGGCTTTGGGAGCATCAGAATTAGAAGTGACCTGCGGTCTCAATGAGACGGTCTGATCAATGACTTTCCCATTACGCAAAGTCATGATGCTCTTTGCATGTTCTGTATGCGAACTAGAAGGAGCCGTATTATTACTACCGTGCACTTGTGGGTTAGGTTGGGGTTGAGCTGGAAGTTTACCCTTCTCTTGGGTGCTTAGGACGGTAGTCAACATTGACATTGGTTCCTTATATCTTCAAAATTTCAAGTATTTTGAGCATTGATATTAGCTTGACCTTGTAGAATGATGTGCAGGTGGAGAAGCTGAATGGTGTGACTGTTGAGGATGATCATTTCTCCACCTAAAATTTGGATGATTCTTCCAACCAGGATTATAGGTATTCGAGTATGGATCGCTATAAGGCTTTTGGTAGGAGTTCATAGCATTTGCTTGATCGTGCAAGACTTCTTTGAATGCCGGTATGGTGGGGCAATCTGTAGTGGTATGACCCGACATATCGCAGATACCACAACACTCGTTTTTAAGCTCTATAGTCTTGACAGGCTCAACCTTCCTAAGCTCAATTTCTTCTACCTTCCTAATGAGGGCTGCCATTTTAGCATGAAGATCATCCTCAGTTCTGAGGTTGTAAAGGCCTCCCTGTATAGAGCTAGTAGGCTTAGGCAAAGACTTATTGTTTCTATCCCCGTTATCCCAAAGTTGGGCAGTCTCAGCAAGGGAATCCAAATACTCACATGCCTCATCAGGTTGTTTTTCTTAAAATCTACCATTGCACATGGTCTCTACAAAGTGTTTCAACTGTGGAGATAAACCTTCATAAAAGAAGCTAATGGTTCTCCAAGTTTTGAACCCGTGATGAGGGCATGAAAGAAGAAGGTCTTTAAATCTTTTCCAACATTCATAAAATGTTTTATTATCTTTTTGTTGAAAATTACTGATATGTCTTTTCAAAAAGTTGGTCCTTTGTGTGCGAAAGAACTTCTTTAAAAATTCTCTCTGCATATCTTGCCAAGTTCTTATTGATCTAGGTCGCAAGGAGTTTAGCCATGTTTTAGCCTTATCCTTTAGAGAGAAAGGGAACAATGTCAGCTTGAGGACATCCTCGGTGACGTTTGGCACTCTAAATGTAATGCTCAATTCTTCAAAATCCTTTAAATGAAGATACGGACTCTCGAACTCTAACCCGTGAAACTTGGGCAGCAATTGGATTACCCCTGGTTTGATGTCAAAATGTCCCACATTATCAGGAAAAATTATGCATGAAGGCTGACTAGTCCTAGCCGGTTGTAGGTATTGTCTTAAGGTCATAACATGGGGTTCACGTTCTTGATCGTGGTGACTCCCCGCATCTTCATTTAAATCAGCCATCTCACAAGATGTGAGATACTGCGAAGGAATTTCAGAGGTGTGTCCTAAGGGATGATCTAAAGTTCTACGACTCACTCGACCGGTGTCGTCCCTATTCCACTTTAGTATGCAAAATTTTTTTTCTCTTCTTTTTTTTTTAAAAAAATATAAGTACCACCTAAAGATACCCTAAAACGACACCCTAATACAAATATCTATTCACAATCAAGCATGCATCAAAACATTACACCTCAATTCCTAATGTTTTTCTTAAATTTCTAGACAGCTCCTAACTGGTTTGAAGAGGACACCTAAGCCTCCAATCCGGTCTAGTAACCTAGTCGACCAGGTAAAGTGGAGGGGTCACGATGCGTTTAGCAAAAGGTCCCACTTAAAACCCACTTTCCTCGAATAGAGACTGTCTCCCTGATGAGAGCACAAAAGTGCGATCTAAATACTCATTAACTTAGCCTAATGCTAGCAAAATAATGATAAATAATAGGTGTTAACATTTGCATGATTAAATATTTTATCCTTACCACTTATTATAATTTTTATCATTATTTTATATAAATTCATCTTAAAAGAATGCATCTTCCTAACTGCAGAACAGAGCCCAGATTCAGCCATCCACAATGCATCCTGAGCATTTCCACGTTCGCATCCAGTGCGTCCGAATCTAATTCTACAGCCAGTTTTCGAATTCATAGCATCTTCGCGTGTGATCAGATCCCACTGTTCGAGCTTCCTGCATCCCCGCGTCCAATGCCATGCGGTCGTTCCGTGCGTAGCATCCGAGTCCCAGTTCATAGCAATCTCCCGAGTTCCAACCACATCAGCTTCTCAGACCCCGTCCGCATGTGATCAGCTCCCATCATCCCACGAGCATCTCGCGTGTGATCCAGAGCTTCCCAGTCGAGTCCACATCTTGATCTTCCGGTTCGGCTCCCACGCAATCAACGATCGCCTCTGCCGCAGTTTCCGCGTTCGAAGATCCCGCAGGCGTCCGTGAGCCAACGTCCGCAACCTCCCGCGAAGCTTCTCCCAGATTCCGCCTCATCCGCAGGCGTCCATGAGCCAACATCCGCAACCCGCCAGCGCAGCTTCCGGTCCGTGATTCCAGCATCCGTCAACCTCTTATGGATTCACAGCAATCAGAATCCCATCGCACGTCCAAAGATCTGCTGCTCAGTTCCTCCACATCCGACTCTTCCGGATCCACGCTCATTCCTTGCGATCCCGAGCATCTCCATTCCAGCGTCACAGCAAGATCACACGCTCCCGGATCTTTCTCCCCAGCATGCCACGTCGTCCGAATCTCCCACATCCTCAGCTGCGATCCAACCGACGGATCTTCATCGCGTGCGAGGAGTGGATCGAAGGCGAGCTTGATATCCCTCTCGGCTGGGAAGTTGGCGATTATTTATTCTATCCTCATTCGGTGAAACAAGGCAGTCCCCATTCAAAGAAGAAACAGAGGAGAGTCCTGTTATTCAAAGAAAAGAAAGAAGAAAGGGAAACAGAGCATGCTCTGTTTCCAAAAAGAATAAAAAAAAAAAGAAAAGAAAAAAAAGGGAGTTTTCTTTTATGATTATGGAGGGCTGATTTCTTAGGGAGGGAGATGGGGGAACCTTTGATGTATTACTCTTTGAAGTAAACTCTAAACTTTTGCCTTGAATGAATTATATTTACTGATATATTTTTGATCCATGCATAGTTATTTCGTAGATAGCTCTTTAATGGATTATGATTATTGATATATGGATTGCTTTAGTATTTGATTCGTCGTAGACGTAAAAAGCACGACGAATGCTTAGAAATTGAGTTCATATGTTCATGAAACATGTACCATGATTAGATCTATCCTACCATTCATTTTTAATCAAGAACCATAGAGTTTATTTCTTGGATGCAATATCGTCAAGGGGAATTCCAGATCCCTACCATCTTTATTTTATTAAACTTTGTTTATTGCTATATTGTTCTTCGATTTTAATTTCTGAAAATGAAAACATAATTTTAATCCACAAATTTATTAAATTAATTAATCTAAAATTATATTAAATAATCTCATATACATTTCGTTCCCTGAGGATTCGACCTCGAACTCCCGAGAATTTACTACTTGTGCGATTCTCCTGCACTTGGAAGAACAATTTTATTTTTGCATCAAGTTTTTGGCACCGTTGCCGGGGAACGGCTGATTTATTAGTATAATTTAGATTTAATCAGTATCCTAGTATTTAGTCTTTTTCTTTCAAAAGAAAAAAAAAATCTTTATTGCTGTTTTTTTATTCCCTGCACAGTCTGCATCAAACTCTGATATCTGAGTAATCCACCGTCTGATTGCACTCAACTTTTGTCGGCTGCTGTAGGACACATGTTTCTTTCATCTGAACGGTCTGATTGATATTCTGATACTTTTACGACCATTAAATTAATATAAACGTTGCTGCTGTCTGCTTTGAATTTTCTGTGTTTAATTTTTTTTTTTTTTTTGTTTAGAATCAGAATTTTATTATCATCATATCTCATTAACCCTTGTTGCTACTTGAAAATTGATAAGAACTTTAAGAAAAGATCAAGGGTAATCATTAAAAAAAATAAAAAACAAAAAAAACAAACAAATAAATAAACTCTGAAATTTTGTATGCTAGGTTGGAATAGGGACAACACTGGACGTCTGAGTCGACAACCTTTTGACAATTCCTTAGATCACATTATTGAAACTTTTTCGCAAAATCTCAGATCTGGTGAGATGGCTGATGATGATGTAGGAAGTCACCATGGTAATGAAGGTAGACCCCCAGTTATGACACTTCGACAATACTTACATCCCACTAGGACTAGTCAACCTTCATGCATGATTATTCCTAAAAATGTAGGACACTTTGAAATCAAACCAGGAGTAATTCAATTGCTGCCAAAGTATCATGGAATGGAATCCGAGAACCCTTATCTTCACCTTAAGAATTTTGAGGAAATTAGCATCACATTTAGAGTGCCAAATGTATCGGAAGATGTCCTTAAATTAACCTTGTTTCCTTTTTTCTTGAAGGATAAAGCCAAAACATGGCTGAACTCCTTGAGACCAAGATCGTTAGGAACATGGCATGATATGCAAAGAGAATTCTTAAAAAAGTTCTTTCCCGCACAGAGGACTAATTTTTTGAAAAGGCACATTAGTAATTTCCAACAAAAAGACCATGAAACATTTTATGAATGCTGGAAGAGATTTAAAGATTTGCTACTCTCTTGTCCTCATCATGGGTTTGAAACATGGAGAACCATTAGTTTCTTTTACGAGGGGTTGTCTCCACAGTTGAAACAATTTATAGAGACTATGTGCAATGGTCTATTTTTGGAAAAGCAACCCGATGAGGCATGGGACTATTTAGACTCTCTCGCAGAGACTACATAATTATGGGATACAGGGGATAGAGTGAATAAACCTTTGCCTAAGCCTACTAGCATTCCACACGGGGGCCTTTACAACCTTAATACTCAGGATGATATTCAGGCTAAAATGGCAGCCCTTACTAGGAAGGAAGAGGAAATTGAACTTAGAAGGATTGAACCCGTCAAGACCGTAGAACATAACAGCGACTGTTGTAGGATTTGCGAGATGCCTGGCCATCTCATCACTGATTGCCCCACAATATCCACATTCAAGAAAGTCTTGCACGATCAGGCCAATGTTATGAATACCTATCAAAAATCTTTCAATAATCCTTTTTCGGGTACTTACAACCCTGGATGGAAGAACCATCCAAATTTCAGGTGGAGGAATGACCAACCTCAACAAGTATATAACCCAACTCCTCCACCTCCGCACCCTCATTATGCACATGCACCCCCTCAAAAATCCAGTCTCGAAGAAACTTTGCAATCTTTCATGCAAGGTCAAGCTAAAATCAATGATGAATTAAGAAATCAACTGACAACGCTGACCACTGCTTTAAGTGCTCAAGAGAAGGGTAAGCTACCAGCTCAACCACAACCTAACCCTCAAGTCTACGGCGGTAGCAATGCATCATTTTCAACTTCGCATAAAGAGCAAGCAAAGAGTATAATAACATTGCGAAGTGGAAAGATTATTGACCGACCAGTCCCAGAACAAACACAAGTCATACCTGATTCTGACCCTCCCAAGACAAAAGAAAAGGATAATGAAGAAACTGAAGCACCAACATCTACTGAAAAAATTGAATGTCCTTTTCCTGCACCATTTCCACAAAGATTAAAGCCCTTGCAAAAGCTTGAACCAAACTCTGAAATTCTTGAGCTTTTTAAGCAAGTAAAAATCAATGTACCTCTTCTTGAAGCAATAAAACAAGTGCCTTCCTATGCAAAATTTTTAAAAGATTTGTGCACTGTCAAGCGTCGTTTAAATGTCAAGAAGAAGGCATTTCTGGCTGAAAATGTGAGTGCAATTTTACAGCATAACATTCTTCCTAAATATAAGGATCCAGGTTGCCCAACTATCTCGTGCATCATTGGCAATTTTAGGATTGAGCGAGCATTACTAGATTTAGGAGCGAGTGTGAACTTGTTGCCATATACGGTATATGAGCAACTCGGTTTGGGTGAGTTGAAGCCAACAACTGTGACCTTACAATTAGCTGACAGGTCAGTGAAGGTTCCTAGAGGGATTATCGAAGATATGTTGGTCCAAGTAGACAAGTTCTATTTTCCTGTTGATTTTATCGTACTGGACACACATCCGGCTTCCAATTCACCATCTCAGATTCCGGTCATCTTAGGACGCCCATTCCTTGCAACTTCTAATGCTTTGATCAATTGTAGGAATGGTGTCATAAAGCTTTCTTTTGGAAATATGACCTTGGAACTGAACGTCTTTAGTATAGGTAAACAACCCAGTGATCATGAAGAAAGTAAAGAAGTTGAATGGGTTGAAACCATTGCGGAAGAATATTTGTTAAAAGAAACATTTACTGAATCGGCCGACAATGGTTTAATAGATTGGTGTTCTGAAGATACTGCTAATGACGTGGTCCCACCTGGTTTAGATAATTCGGATGTTATGATGGTCAATGGGTGGAGACCGCGAATAAAGAAATTTGAACAGTTGCCACCTCGAAAAGCAAAGATAGTACCATCCCATGAACAAACACCTAAGCTCGAGTTGAAACTTTTACCGAAGGAACTCAAGTATGCCTTTCTTGGATCCGATGACACATTTCCTATAATCATCTCATCTGATCTGGATCATGCCCAAGAAAGAAAATTACTTGGTGTTCTAAAGAATCATAAGGGAGCTTTAGGATGGTCTATTGCCGACTTGAAGGGGATTAGCCCTTTAATTTGCACGCACCGGATATATTTGGAGGACAATGCCAAAACCACAAGGCAAATGCAATGTAGGCTGAATCCTACGATGAGAGATGTGGTTAAAGCAGAAGTCCTCAAGTTGCTTGATGTGGGTATTATTTACCCAATTTCTGATAGCAAGTGGGTGAGTCCTACTCAAGTCGTGCCCAAGAAAGCAGGTCTGACAGTAGTCAAAAATGATCAGGGTGAACTAGTTCCAACTCGTGTTCCGACGAGTTGGCGCATGTGTGTTGACTACCGAAAATTGAATTTGGTCACTAGGAAAGATCACTTTCCCCTACCCTTCCTAGACCAAGTTTTGGAAAGAGTTGCAGGACACAAATTTTATTGTTTTCTCGATGGCTATTCCGGGTACTACCAAATCGAGATTTCACCAGAAGATCAAGAGAAGACTACCTTCACTTGTCCTTTTGGCACATTCGCTTTCCGTCGGATGCCATTCGGGTTGTGTAATGCACCTGCAATATTCCAAAGATGCATGCTCAGTATTTTTGAAGAAATGAACGAGAAATTTTTAGAAGTGTTTATGGATGATTTTTCTGTTTTTGACGATTCATTTGATGATTGCCTGTCACATTTACAAGCAGTCTTAGCTCGATGCATGGAAAAAAATTTGATACTGAATTGGGAGAAATGCCACTTCATGGTGCCAAAGGGAATTGTCCTAGGACATATTGTTTCATCGAAGGGCATGGAAGTTGATAGAGCTAAGATTGACCTAATCGCCAAGCTACCTGCACCCAAGACGGTTAGAGATGTTAGATCATTTTTGGGTCACGCAGGATTTTATAGGAGGTTCATCAAGGACTTTAGTGTCATAGCCCGACCATTATGTAACCTCCTATCCCTTGATACACCGTTCAATTGGACTGAAACATGTCAAGAGGCATTCGAAAAATTGAAGGCTATGCTTAGCACTGCACCCATCGTGCGACCACCTGATTGGTCATTACCTTTTGAGATCATGTGCGATGCTAGTGACTATGCGATAGGAGCTGTCCTAGGACAACGCAAGGATAATAAGCCATATGTCATCTACTATGCAAGCAAAACCTTAAATGATGCTCAAATGAATTACACCACCACTGAGAAAGAATTGCTTGCAGTAGTATTTGCATTAGACAAATTTCGCTCTTATATCCTTGGTGCTCCTATTGTTATCTTTACGGACCATGCAGCGCTAAAATATTTACTGGATAAGAAAGAGGCCAAACCACGCTTAATACGATGGATACTTCTACTCCAAGAATTTGACATCACTATCAAAGATAAAAAGGGAGTAGAGAATGTGGTTGCTGACCATTTATCACGGCTAGTTGTTCATGATTTGGTGCCACAGTTGCCCATCAAGGACTCGTTCCCTGAAGAGCAATTGTTTACACTTTCTACTATGCCATGGTATGCTGATATTGTAAACTTTCTTGTCACGAACCGGATGCCGGGGCATTGGGGATCGAATGATAAGAATAATTCCTTGCGTGAAGTAAGGAGTTATTATTATGATGCCCCTTATTTGTTCAAGTATTGCAATGATCAAATCTTTAGAAGATGCATTCCGGATCATGAGATACAAAGTGTACTCTCTTTCTGTCATGCCAATGCTTGCGGAGGACACTTTGCATCTAAGAAAACGGCAGCTAAAGTGTTGCAATGTGGTTTTTATTGGCCTACACTATTTAAAGATGCCCACGAGTTCTGTAGGACATGTGACCCATGTCAACGTGTTGGAAGTCTAACTCGTAGGCAAATGATGCCTCTTCAGCCCATTACTGCTATTGAAATTTTTGACATGTGGGGCATCGATTTCATGGGCCCATTCCCACCATCTTTTGGATATGAGTACATTTTGGTTGGTGTAGAATATGTGTCCAAATGGGTAGAAGCTGTGCCTTGTCGAACAAATGACCACAAACCAGTTTTAAAATTTCTTAAAGAAAACATATTTTCTAGGTTTGGAATGCCCAAGGTTATAATTAGTGATGGGGGAAAACATTTCTGTAATAAGCCTTTTGAGATCCTATTACGAAAGTACGGTATCACTCATAGAATTGCAACTCCTTATCACCCGCAGACTAGTGGCCAAGTTGAGTTAGCTAATCGGGAGATTAAACAAATTTTAGAGAAAATGGTGAATCCATCACGCAAAGATTGGTCTTTAAAACTTTCTGACGCATTGTGGGCTTACCGTATTGCTTATAAAACTATTCTTGGTATGTCCCCATATCGGCTAGTCTATGGAAAAGCATATCATCTACCTGTTGAAATAGAGCATAAATCGTATTGGGCCATTAGAAAATTAAACTTTGAACTATCAGATGCTGGTTTAGCCAGAAAAATACAACTAAGTGAATTGAATGAAATTCGACGGGATGCGTATGACAATGCTAGACTTTGTAAAGAACGAATGAAAATTCGGCATGATAACTCAATTCTAAGAAAATCTTTTGAACCTGTACAAAAAGTTCTTTTGTATGACTCTCGCTTACATCTGTTTTCTGGAAAGTTACGATCAAGATGGACATGTCCCTTCATTGTAAAAACTGTTTTTCCACACGGGGCAATTGAAATTGAGAATCCACAGGATGGCAAAATTTTTAAGGTTAATGGACACAGATTAAAACCTTTTCTTGAAAATTTTGCAGATGAAGAGGACTCCTGTCCCTTGGAGGAGCCTTCTTATGACTGAGCATGACGGCCAAGGTACGTGTATATTAGTTAGAATTAAATTTTTTTTTTATTTCTAGTTTTCTTCTTATTTTGTAGGTCTTCTTTTCTGCAAATCAACAGCTCAAGGTATTCTTCTTCTCTCTATTATTTTCTCTATTGTCTCTAATATATATAATTTTCTTGCATTTTTTTACATTGAGGACAATGCAATGTTTAAGTTGGGGGGAGAAAAATATTTTGATCAAAAAAAAAAAAAACTTGTTTTTGCATTTGATTTATTCTATTACTTTCTTTTCTGAGCAAATGCACATGTATTTTCATATTGAGTGTTGCAACTATTAAGGCAAGGAACACATGCATACTATGACTAATCAGAGACCTATTATTAGATCCCCACACGTGTACTTAATGACAATAGGAAGGCCTCAGGAGTTCATATTTGTTACCTACATTTTTGTTAGCCCTATCTATAAAAGAAGTATGAGTATCCTTGTTCGTACCATAAGGTTCAGGATTTGGTTTTCACATAAAGATAGAGGTTGAATATTCCGATTAGATTACTTAGGTGCCTTATGATCCGACTTTGGTTGACCTATAGTCACGATGCAGTCACATATATAATAAAAATATTTATATGGTTCAGTCTACCGTTTCTTTTCTTGCATAATTATTATTAAAAAAAAATAAAAAAAAATAAATATACTTATGATGACAAGTCTGGCCTCGTGGCGTAGTCTGGTTCGAGTAATTAAGTCCGAAGGGTGTTTCACCTAATGTCTTGAGCCAACTGGATCGGGGGTCATTGACTGAAAGCTCGCTACATGGACCTTACTAGAGCCTAATGGGGTTGGATAGCTGTAGTTGTCATGTGTATTGAAAAAAAAATATATATATGAAATGAAATAAAAATAAGCATGAATGAGTTGGTTAGGCTGAACCTAGTGACATGTGGTAATGACTGGTTTGACTCCATTGTGTTGGACCTCTGTGTACCCGGGTTGTTTAGTTGGGATTGATAGCTCTTTCTTTACATGCGAACCATTCTTGACAAATTTAGACAACATGTGATATTCTGAAAATTTAATAGATCAGGTTCTAACAAATTGTAGAAAACATTTGTGAGCTTGAGTAGTGCACCTAAAACTCAGGCGGTGCCCGGTTGTGGTGGAGGTATTAGTACTCTGAGAAAATCATGTGATTTCATGCACACTACATGATCATTTTTTTTTCCTTACTTTGATAGTTGCCATGCTTGAAAATATATATCAATTAATTATATGTGTATTAACTTAAGATTTATTTCATATTTCTATTAGAATCTCATGTCATATCATTCATGATGTTTGTGGGTAGCATCCCTGAAAACCCTCACGAGACAACACTCGTCCACTAGGGTAACCTAGGGGTTTAACGGCTTGTTGCACGTGCTAAGTGCAATCGTGATTCCTACGAAAGTGAGTATTTATCTTAATTTTATGCAATTAGTTCTAATAAAACATCAAAGGATCAACCAACACTTTTTGTACTCTCATGTTATTGTTTACTCTGAAATTGCTAGAGACTAGCAATAAGCTAGTTGGGGGGTGTGATGAGAGCACAAAAGTGCGATCTAAATACTCATTAACTTAGCCTAATGCTAGCAAAATAATGATAAATAATAGGTGTTAACATTTGCATGATTAAATATTTTATCCTTACCACTTATTATAATTTTATCATTATTTTATATAAATTCATCTTAAAAGAATGCATCTTCCTAACTGCAGAACAGAGCCCAGATTCAGCCATCCACAATGCATCCTGAGCATTTCCACGTTCGCATCCAGTGCGTCCGAATCTAGTTCTGCAGCCAGTTTTCGAATTCATAGCATCTTCGCGTGTGATCAGATCCCACTGTCCGAGCTTCCTGCATCCCCGCGTCCAATGCCATGCGGTCGTTCCATGCGTAGCATCCGAGTCCCAGTTCATAGCAATCTCCCGAGTTCCAACCACATCAGCTTCTCAGACCCCGTCCGCATGTGATCAGCTCCCATCATCCCACGAGCATCTCGCGTGTGATCCAGAGCTTCCCAGTCGAGTCCACATCTTGATCTTCCGGTTCGGCTCCCACGCAATCAACGATCGCCTCTGCCGCAGTTTCCGCGTTCGAAGATCCCGCAGGCGTCCGTGAGCCAACGTCCGCAACCTCCCGCGAAGCTTCTCCCAGATTCCGCCTCATCCGCAGGCGTCCATGAGCCAACATCCGCAACCCGCCAGCGCAGCTTCCGGTCCGTGATTCCAGCATCCGTCAACCTCTTATGGATTCACAGCAATCAGAATCCCATCGCACGTCCAAAGATCTGCTGCTCAGTTCCTCCACATCCGACTCTTCCGGATCCACGCTCATTCCTTGCGATCCCGAGCATCTCCATTCCAGCGTCACAGCAAGATCACACGCTCCCGGATCTTTCTCCCCAGCATGCCACGTCGTCCGAATCTCCCACATCCTCAGCTGCGATCCAACCGACGGATCTTCATCGCGTGCGAGGAGTGGATCGAAAGCGAGCTTGATATCCCTCTCGGCTGGGAAGTTGGCGATTATTTATTCTATCCTCATTCGGTGAAACAAGGCAGTCCCCATTCAAAGAAGAAACAGAGGAGAGTCCTGTTATTCAAAGAAAAGAAAGAAGAAAGGGAAATAGAGCATGCTCTGTTTCCAAAAAGAATAGAAAAAAAAAAGAAAAGAAAAAAAAGGGAGTTTTCTTTTATGATTATGGAGGGCTGATTTCTTAGGGAGGGAGATGGAGGAACCTTTGATGTATTACTCTTTGAAGTAAACTCTAAACTTTTGCCTTGAATGAATTATATTTACTGATATGTTTTTGATCCATGCATAGTTATTTCGTAGATAGCTCTTTAATGGATTATGATTATTGATATATGGATTGCTTTAGTATTTGATTCGTCGTAGACGTAAAAAGCACGACGAATGCTTAGAAATTGAGTTCATATGTTCATGAAACATGTACCATGATTAGATCTATCCTACCATTCATTTTTAATCAAGAACCATAGAGTTTATTTCTTGGATGCAATATCGTCAAGGAGAATTCCAGATCCCTACCATCTTTATTTTATTAAACTTTGTTTATTGCTATATTGTTCTCCGATTTTAATTTCTGAAAATCAAAACATAATTTTAATCCACAAAATTATTAAATTAATTAATATAAAATTATATTAAATAATCTCATATACATTTCGTTCCCTGAGGATTCGACCTCGGACTCCCGAGAATTTACTACTTGTGCGATTCTCCTGCACTTGGGAGAACAATTTTATTTTTGCATCACTCCCTTAAAGGGACAAAGCTTGCCTAGACATCGACTGGGCCATAGAGCAAAATTGGTGCAACTTTCGGTGGTCTTCGTCCTATTAGCTCGAATGTCCTTAGGGGCCAATGTCTAGTTGATTTTAGTTAAGCTTAGGATATTTATGCACTGGGATGATTTTTGGGCTAAGGACGAGTGATGAAATTCCGACCTTATCTTTTTAATGGGTCCAGCTCTTAGAATATTTTATACTGATGCCGTATACTATATGCAACAATCAAATTTTTTTTTAATATTTTATGACATGACATTAAATTATATTGAATAGTTGATCAAGCAAATAATTTATTTCTTTTTTTTATTTTATTAGTTGAAGTTTGAAATTTGAAATTTTAGTTCTTCCCTCTTTTTTTATTTTGAATGATCACCCTTGATCTTTTCTTTAAGTTTTTTTATTAATTTTCAATTAGCAACAAGGGTTAATGGGATATGATAACAATAAAATTCTGATTCAAAAAAAAATAAACACAAAAAATTCAAAATAGAAAGCAGCAAGATTTCGTATTAATCTAATAGTCTTAAAAGTCTCAGAATGTCAATCAAACCGTTCAGATTATCGAAAAATGTGTCTTTCACCAGCCGACCAAATTTGAGTCCACTCAGACAGTGAATTTCTCTGATATCAGAGTTTGATGCAGACTGTGCAGGGAATGAAAACAGTAGTAAAGATTTAATTTTTTTTAAAAGAAAAAGACTAACTACTAAGGTACTAATTAAATCTAAAATTATCCTAATAACTCAGCCGTTCCCCGGCAACGGCGCCAAAAACTTGGTGCAAAAGTAGAACTGTTCTCCCAAGTGCAGGAGAATCATATAAGTAGTATAACTCGGAAGTCCGAGGTCGATTCCTCAGGAAACGATCTATGGATTATTAGCATAATTTTTAGATGTAATTTTTAGTTGATCTTCAAAAATTAAAAGCAGAGAATAATAGGTAATTAAACAACGTTCAAGAATATAGAGAAGTCTAGGGATCTGGAATCCCCCTTGACAATATTATCTTCAACAAATAAACTCGGCGATTTCTTAATTAAGGATTAATTTGATAGAATAGTTCTAATCATGAAGTATATAATCTGAAAACATGAATTCAACATCCAAGTATTTATCGTACCGGTTACGTCTACGACAAATCAAACATTGAAACAATCCATGCATCAATATATATAAACCATACAAGAACTATCTAATAAATTAAATATGCAAGAATCCAAAATATACCAATAGATATAAATCAATTAGAATAAAAGTTGAGTGTACTTGAAGAAAGCAACATGACAAGGGTTCATCCATCACCCTTTGCTAAAGGAATTAGCTTTCCATTACAAAAATCACCTCCCCTTTTGTTTTTTTTTCTTTTTCTTTTCGGAAACAAGGCATACCCTGTTTCTTTTTTTTTCTTCTCTTCTCTGTTTTCTTTTCTTCTTCCCACGAATCAGCCCCCCTTTTTTCCCTTCTCAGCCGACTCCTCTTATACTCAACTCTCCCCCTCTATGGATCTTGGGAATGCGCTGGAGGAGGCTGAATCTTAGGCGCGTGAGGCTGGGAGGTGATCGCGGGCGAAGATGAGCTGGAAATGAAGCTCGGACAGGTGAGTCACAGATCTGGAAGATGCCCGGATGAGAGCTGATCGCGGAAATCGCGGGATGCTGGGATGCGTGAGCTCGCAGGAGAAGATGAGCTCGGACGGGAGCTAGTAGCAGGGCCTTGGACGCGGACGATTGGATGCGGAGACGCTCGCGAATGGCTGGGAGGATGATGCTTGCTCATGAATGCGGGAATGCATGGAAGGAAGGAGCATGGACGCGGGCGGTGGGAGGAGCGGACGTTGATCTCGGCTGGGATATTGCGGAGAAATGAAGCCGCGGATGCTGTGGAGGAGGTGGTGATCGCTGGCTTCACAAACGGCGTGAGCGGACGCGGTGACTGACAGATCGCACACCGGTTCCGATGGACGCATGGGATCGCACGGGATTGCTGACGAAGAAGGCTGCCGCGGGATGCTGGGAGATCTTTGCGAGAGGAGCTGGACGTTGATCACGGGAGAGGTGGACGCATTGATGGAGTTGCGAATTTGGAAGATGGGTTGCACACGGACGCTGGGAGGATGCTGGAGGGTTGATTCCTAAACCGGAAGTTGAAGGATAAAAGTGGAAGGGAGTTGAGGCACGCCTAATCCGGAAGCTGGGATGATGAAGAATGGAGGCCTGGGATTGAGGCACGGATGCTGGCTCACGGATGAATCACGGACGGATGTGTGGGATGGTGGGCATGCTACTATGAACCACACAGACTGTTGGATCCTCCCGGATAATGAATCTAGCTCCTTTGGTTGCTGTTCCATTAGACTGAACTTGGTCTGCTAATGCTCCTTCTGGTGTGCAAATGGGGCTGACCCTATGCGCTCAGCTGTTGGCATGCGGTGATGCATCTTTATAGACCCAATACGCATTTAAACTATGATCTGTGCCAAATAAAAATATAAAATTAATGCAGCACTTTTATCATTATTTGTTAGCAATAATATTAATTTAAGCAGCGTATAGATCGCACTTTTGTGCTCTCATCACTCTGCACACAATTAAATTTTTTCTGCACATACTTAAATCTTTTCTGCATATAGTTAAGTGTGTGCAGAGAAGACTTAATTGTATACAAAGAACACTTAATTGTGTGCATCACACAGTTAAGTGCTCTCTGTACACAATCAAATCTTATCTGCACACACTTAAATTTTCTTTTCCTTTCATTTTCTTCTGTTTTTTTTTTCTTTTTTCTTTCTTTCTTTCTTCTTTTCTTTTTTTTCTTTTCTTTTTTTTCTTTTTCTTTGCTTTTCTTCTTTTTTTTCTTTTCTTTTTTTTTTCTTCTTCTCTTCTTCCTTTCTTCTTCTCCTCCTGTGAGCCGGCGGCACCGAAAGGGGGCCGGGCCGTGACGGCCGCAAAAGGAGGCCGCAGGAGAGGGGTCGACCATGGCGGCTTTATTTATTTATTTTTTTATAATTATTTTATTTCATTAGAATATATTATTTATTTATTTATTCATTCATTCATTTATTTATATTTATTTATTTTTTTCTTTTCTTTTTTTTTCTTTTCTTTTCTTTTTTTTCCTTCTTCTTTCTTCTCTTCTTCCCTTCTTCTTCTTTCTTTTTTTTTCTCCTCCCGCGAGCCGGCGGCGCCGGAAGGGGGCCGAGCCATGCCGGCCATTGGAGGGGGCCGCGGGAGGGGGCGGGGCCGCCGTCGACGGCGGCTGCGGCTGGCCAGCGGAGAACACCTCTCCTCCCGCGAGGCCGGCGGCTCTAAAAAGGGGCTGGGCCGCGGCCGGCGACAGCCGCAGGAGGGGGCTTGTGAAGGGGCGGGGGCATTCCTGGCGGCGCGGCCGTGGGAGGGGGCTCGGGAGGGGGCAAGCCGAGGCTGGCGACGGTCGCGGGAGGGAGCTCAGGTGGGGGCGGAACGTGGGAGGGAGCGAGGCCGCGGAAGGGGGCGAGCCAGGGTCGGTAGCGGCTGCAGGAGGGAGCTCGGGCGGGGACAGGCAGTGGTCGGTGGCGGCCGTATATTTTTTTTCTTATTCTTTTGGGAATGTTAAATCAAAAGGGGCAGGGGCATTTTCGGTATGGTTTGAAAAAAAAGAAAGAAGCTAAGGGACCGGGAATTAAAGTTGGTGGAGATACTGGACGAAAGATTTTAAGACCGATCAATGGGAATTTTTTGTTATAGCACGGTCTTTTGAAGGGTGGGGAATTAATTACCCCTATCTTAATTACCTTTGCTGTTCTAGTTGTATATATGTCAGGAATGTTGACGAATAGTCCGATATCCTAAGCGTATGTGATGTTTAATTAATCATGGTAGCAGAACTCATGATCCCTCTTGCCTTCTGATGCCTCTGCATCCTGTTTTTAATCCATGTGTCATCCCTCCCTAAGGTTTCAGTACATTAGGCTCTCCATGTGAGAGGGGGTGTTGAAGAATAATCCCACATTGTTTAAGTATTTATGGGCCCATCCACTTATTAATTGGAGTTTTAGGATTCGGTTGTATAAAGAATTCATAGAGTGGCCTAAACCTTTCCCCTTATGTGAGTAGAAAGAAAACTGAGAGAATTTTTATTGTAAGAGGTTTTGTTTTATTTTATTTTATTTTTTTTCTTTTTTCTGGAGAATGAGGACGTGTATGGCAGAGATGAAGATAGGGCTGTCAACGGGCCGAGCTGCTCGGGCTCGGCTCGGGCCCGGCTCGATAAAAGCCCGGCTCGGGCTCGGCTCGTTAGTCAAACGAGCCCGAGCTCGAGCCCAAAATGAGGCCCGTTTAAATTCGAGCCCGAGCCCGAGCTCGAGCCCGAGCAGCTCACGAGCCCAACCAATAACCCATTCCCTCCACCTGACCACCTCCTCTCTCTTTTTATTTTTTTTTCTTCTCCTTCCTTCTGGGTTTTTCCAGAAGCTTCCCGCATAAAAATCCATTCCCTCCCCTGACTCCCCTCTCGCCTTCCTCCTCCGCCTCCCGCCGCCGATGCCTCGCTGCCTCCTTCCGCCGCCTGGGAAAGAAGCACGCGAGGCCCCTCCCCCTCTTTCTTCTCCGTTTCTCCCCCTCCCTTTTCCTCTCTTTGCCGACTCCTCTACCGGCGAGACTGCGATAGAGGAGGGGATGAGAAGCTCTCCTCCACCGGCGAATCAGGGAAGGAGCCGAGGAGTCCCTCGCACGGGAGGGTCGGGCCACGGCCGGCGGCGCTCGCGGCCGAGCCCGCGGCTTCCTCGGCCGTGCCTGCAGCCGACGCCCGTGCCGGCGGTGCAGGTGCTCGCGGCCGAAGCCGGCGGCCGCCGCACGCGATGAGGTGAGTCCATTCTTCTCTCCTTTTTTTTTCTTTTTTTCTTTCTTTCTTTCTTTCTTCTCTTCTTCTTCTTCTTCTTTTCTTTCTCTCCTTCGTTCTTCTCTCCGACGACGAACCGTCGGGACTCGGAACCGAGCTCGGCTGCTCGTTGTTCTCTCCGACGGGCGACGGAGATGGGGGCGGGGATGGGGATGGGGATGGCCGGATGGGGATGGGGCGGGCTCGGGCTCGACGCTCGGGCTCTGGCTCTGGTTCGGGCTCGGGCTCGGGCTCGGGCAAACGAGCTTTACGAGCCCGAGCCCGAGCCGGGCTGTGCCACCCGAGCCCGAGCCCGAGCCCAATACAAGGTTCGGTACCGAGCCCGAGCCCGAGCCAGGAAATTAGTGAAACGAGCCGAGCCGAGCCTGCGGAGGCTCGGGCTCGGCTCGACTCGTTAACAGCCCTAGGTGAAGATCAAACAAAAATGAACTTTCTTTGACTCAAGTTTTGTTAAAATTTCCAACCTGCCATTTATTGGAAAATCATCTCCACGTTTATAGCAAAATCCAATCGACACAAGTAGCACCTAGTCAGCTCTAATAGACTCAAGTTTTTTTAATACATGGTACACTTTGTACCATCCGATTAGAACCGGTGTGGTGTACCATTTTTTTTTTGGTACAACGATTGCTCATGCTACTCTGGTATAGGTACAGCCAACAGAATCAAGAGCGACAATCTGACATAACTGTGAAGGAGATATCCTCTAGTGTGTTCAGAGGAATCTCTCCGAAGTGCCATGCTACATAAGTAAGTGACCCAGTCGACAGCCTTGTTTGCCTCTCGATATACATGCACTGTCTGAAAGGCATTGCATTTTCTGACCATCCGTCGAATGTCGTCGAATAGAGGACTTCCATCTCCTCTCCGCCCCTTCTTTCCTATCTAATCAATCACCATGGCAGAGTCTTCCTCGAAGATGATGCGCTTTGCTCTAACATCAAAGTTCCACATCTACTCAGTCTCCATCATCGGTAGCACTAAAGTCAAAGTTCACCTTGAAATAGAAGACAACTAATGGCAATTTTATAGCCACCGGTACTGGTAACTTCCAGTTCCAATTGAAGAGTTCTCTCAATGAAATCTTCTCTCTTTCTCAGCTTTCCTAAACCAATAATGAGTTGATTCTTTTGGTGTTTATTTTCTTTTTCTTTAAATTGAGAGACCGCGCTATTTCATCAATTTTAGATGCGAAAGGCGAAAGTTCCATGAGTTCCATAACAATGACTCGAGTGTACCCGAGAGCAGGAAGCATGAGTAAACGCTACCACACTGCTTTGAATTTCTTGATACTCCACCGCAGCCACATCCGGGCACCTCCGTGAGTTGAAAAACCAAACCACTTAGCGACTGTTACCAGCGAAGATTATATAACAACCTAAATCACCACCCAGACCGTCACTAGCACCCTTGAACTTCTCAAAGCCAAATTACCAAGTGACTGTTACTAACAAGATTATATAACATCATAAATCACTGCTCGGACTATCACCTAGAAAATAGACAAACGGCTAACTATAAAGCTGCAAAGACTAACTCATCCAATGATAACCACATCTGCAGCAAAAGTTTGGCAAAAATCAGCTTCATCAATTTTTGATGGCAAGTGCAGGTTTCTCCAGTCTCGTCCAAGGCTACGTTGTTAATGGGGAATTTTTCATCAAACTTTCTTATTTAACCAAACGTAGTTTCCTTCATCTGCCTTCATCTGCAACTGGATGCATAAAATTTAGAAATATCTTTATCTTCATATGGATATGTATAGCCATCCAGCAAACTAAACAAAGGATCCACTCTAAGACTACTCATACAGTATAATAGATCAAGAATTCGGCTGGTAAAAGCTGACATGGTTCGAAGACAAGAAACATGTTTAAGGATACATACCCCCTCATAGCAGAACTCTCTATAAGACTTATAAAACCTCACTGTACTGGATATATTAGGAAAATTATGATTTTAATTAAAAGCATCATCGTCGTCGTCAGGAAGAGGCTGCGCGGCAGCTGCAGCTAGGTCCGCCTCATGCCTGTGGAATAAGAGAGAACCATGGTTAAGAATTTGCAAGCTTGCACAGGGAGCAAAAAAGTATATTACAGTAATTTTCTTTGTTTGAATATTGGGTTATCACAACTTCAGCTGAAGCTTCCACTAGTTAGCACGTTAAGCCAAAACTGAATAGTATGATGAGATAAAACTCAGTGCGCAGAACACTTACTGTTGCTGGGCAGCCAAGTCAATCTGCACCTCCGGAGGAGCAAGAGCGGGTGATTCAACAAAGTGTAGATTCGGATCCCTGGCAATGTAATCAACATGTTAATTCCACCCTGTACAGGTTTTTTACATCATGCCTAAAACAATGGGATCGGTCAAATCTCATTACCCTGCAAGCTTTCTAGCAAGATAGAGAAAAGGCTTCTCAAAGTTGTAGTTGCTCTTTGCTGAAATCTCATAATACTGCAGGTTCTTCTTCCTGTGAAATGTAACTTGCTTTGCTTTAACCTGCCTGTTCTTCACATCAACCTTGTTACCGCACAACACAATTGGAATATTCTCGCAGACCCTGGTTTAGTATATTTCATATAAATCAGACATCTAGAATAGCAATAGCAAGGACAAGTTCTGTAGATTTTAGTTCCATATGTATTTCAAGCACAAACCTGCATAGATCCCTGTGCCATGTTGGAACATTCTTGTATGTTAACCGGGCGGTGACATCGAACATGATAATAGCACACTGACCATGGATACTGTAAGACAGCAAGACGGATCAGAATAGGTCACAAAGTGCTGATCTCCCAAATACAGAATAATAATTAAAAAAAAGTTTCATCCGCAAGCATTTAATGGCTTTGACTCTAGTTTCATTTGGGCCCTCCCGACATCACCTAAATCAGCTGAATAAAACCCACTTATCCAGCATTGGTCCACAAATAACATTTTTCGCACCTGAATAAAGTCAGCTAAAAGGTGAAAGGGGGAATTCAGTAACGGGCTAAAGCAGACAGACACTTCCTTCACTCACTCATTCCTCTTGACCAGGATAAAACTATTCATAACTTCTCTTATTCAAATAACCCGAACAAATCTATGCTGGAACTACACCAGGACCTAAATGGCTCATGGTGATAACTAGAATCACCAATGAACAGAATATAGTGTCCAGAAAGCATATGCAGAATAACTTTGCTAGAACAAATATTTCATGAAATAGATGGGAACTAATTATTCTAGCAAGCAATTAGAAAAACAAACAATCAAGCAACTCCTGACACATAGGATATAATAGGCACAAAGAAAAGAGGGCCTGTTATTAGTAATATAACAATTTCTCCATGTAACTTGGCCCACCTATCATATGCCATTCAAAACTACACCCAACTTGATAATGTCTATAATAAAGATGCTGATGAACTAGCTTGAAGGGAATTCCTATCTCAGATTCTCGAAGAAGAGTAGCCCAAACAAGTGTTCTATTTATTTTTCATCTAATTCACATTGACCAACAATTTTAACAAATCAGTACCATCAAGGAATACTGTCATGCTCCAGATAATATAACAGCATCAAGAGGGAAGCATGTAATTCCAGCAAACTGTCAACAATATCCCGTTCATAAAACGAAACAACTTCTAGCACATTCTTCTTATTTAATCAAAAATCAAGATGATATGAAAATCTCAGCTTAACTTTATAAGTGTTTCAACATTCAGCATTCAGATCAGTATGTTCTGTTTGCATGATAATGTGCATCCCATTGAATAACTATTGTCATATCAAAAACATAAAGTGCGAGGCTCAGCTAATTCAACAATGGTGCTACAGAACTTATATCAATGCAGCTTCACACACACTACACACACACACACATAAAACAAATGACCGAAAGGATTTTTACAAGGTACACAGCAGTTCCAATCGTTGTGAATGAACATATGAAGATCGTGTTTTGTAAGGAGTTGATAAAATGTATTTCCTATTAAAAAACACTACTTTTCTCTCACAGATACTCAAGTACCATAAGATTTCATCATGAAGCTTGGGAATAGGAAAAGAATAGGGAAAAGAATTTGAATACCAATAACAAGTCTCAATCCTCAAATCTGTCCAATGGAAACCCACATATAAAATTGCATGAAATTGAGCAAACACCACATGTAATAACAACACATCATGATAACCTAACACAACTGTCTTCATTATTAAGATTCACCCAAAGCAATCATACGAATTAACATAATGAGAAACTAAAAGCACATAAGAACTACAAAATGTCCTGGTACTAAGTGCTGCATCATTTGTTCCAAATAACTGAAATGCCATAACAAGTGCAGATACTGGATTAAAAGATAAAACTTGAAGGACATTTTATGAAGAAACAATGCACTGAGAAATGACATGCTAAATAGCAAGGTAGGATTTTGTGCAATATAAATGGGGAAAGAGCAAAACAACAACAACAACAACAGCAATTTGCTAATTCATGGAGATCGAAATTATGGAGATCGAAATGAACATTGTGTATTTACCAAAAAAAAAAAAAAAAAGAACATTGTGCATGTGCACCGAAACAGGGAATCAGCCATCAGTTAAGAGCAATGTCACTATATGCAGCTCACTACCTATATTGATGGTAATGTGGAAGCATAAGTGAACAAGCATCAGATAGCAAGAGTAAGGAAAGTGCATTTGATACGGCAAACAAAAGAAGATAATGTTGAAAGATATTTGTAATGTTAACATGTGAAAGGCCTGGAAGTGCAGTTATATGGCTTCAGAGGAAGTGCCTGCAGTTATGAAGAAGCTTCTTGCTGAACTCAGAAAGTGTCCACATTATACACAGAACTGGACATAATTTCATCTGTTAACATGATATAGAGAAAAATGAACATAAATGCCAAACAATATTTAAAAGCATTTTGATACTTCATATTGTAAAAGAAGTCCAATATGTTGTCCGCTGGGAAGCTTGTCATGTCATTCGTGTTCTACATTGATTTTTACATGTCATGTTAGCAGGAAATTTTTTATGCAAATTATTATGCAGTCAGTCTCATTAGAAAGACCTAGGAAGCATCAAAATGAAAGCTGTGAAACCAATTTGGCTTTCAATAAGCAAAGACTTATGAACCTGCGAATTAAACAGCCTACCAACAGTAAAGTTTACTTTTTCACACCTAAAACCGTCAATGCTTGCATCTCCAATGAGCAATTCATCATCTGATATGGTCTTGAAAAGAGAATTTGCAATCAAGCATCCACAAGCCCAATTTCAAACAATTTATAGCAAAAAAGAAAAATAAAAACAAAATAATATTTCCTGACTTACTAGTATCCATCCCTGAGACCACCAAACTTCTCTTGACCAGCTGTATCCCAGCAATAAAACCGGATCTTCCCACAATTTGTGAAGAAATCCAAAGGATGAACTTCAACACCGATAGTGGCTACAGGAGATGATTGAAGGGAAACTTACAGAAATAATTAAGGGGAAAAAATGGAAGATATACTGCTATAGATTAGAGACGATACTTACGCTCATATTTCTTTTCGAATTCACCAGTGAGATGCCTCTTCACAAATGTAGTTTTACCTACATGATTATAAAGCAAAACATGTTCAACGTTATGAAAGCGCACATGAGATAAAATAACTACATATGCATGTGAAGTACTAACAGAATTCATGGAACTCAAGAATCTGGCCACTTATTCTGCTTAATAGAAATATAATTACAAGAACAAAAATGGATTGAAAACTAATGTGAAGTAGAGATAAACAAATAAGGCTGCTACCAAGAAAGAGTACTTCCTCAGAGTTTTAAATATTAATCAAAAATCACAGAGTCATTATACTGGTAGCAGTTATAGATAGGCCTACCATCATTATTCTAATCACAGAAGAAAAATTTGTTAGAAACCCATAAGTGAATAGACAAATGATCAAGATCTAGAAAGCAAAATGCATAAATATTTTTTTTAAAAAAGAAAAAAGAAAAATCCACGTTAAGAAGAGATATTAGTATATATTGATAGATAACATCAGAGGAACTAAAAACTGAAATATCGAGTGTCATATAAATTTTCTGAACTCAAAAAAATTGGATTTTGATTTCATGGCAGCAAACAACCAACCGACAAAAAATCGAGAAGCATGACGAATTGCTCGCAAAAAAATTTCCCAGGTCCCCCAAGATATCGATATGAAAAAAGAAACAGACCAAGAAAATAGAACAAGAAAGATTTAAATCCACGAGGTAGTCAAAAAAAAAGAAAAAAATCTCATCAAAGCCAAAGCTTCGGAGCCGCGATCCCATCAAGAAAGTCCAATCTTCAGCGCAAAATAAAGTTAACAGAGAAGTACAGAAACGAGAGGAGATGATCACCAGTTCCTCCATCGCCGACGATGACGAGCTTAAAGCTCGGATAATCGACTGTTTGCTGATTCGGCAGTGCCTTCGATCAATGGCAACGAAATCGATTAGAAAAATGGAAGAGAAAAACCTAAAACCCTAAGCCGCTACCTTTAATCAAATGCCCGAAAAGAAACGGAAGCGAAAGCCTACCATTAGATCTCTTCGCAGGGAAGGGAGCGAGAGAGACGGACAGAGCGGAGAGATGGCGGTGGGGACGCTAGAGGTGGGAAAGATTCGCGTACTTATCTAGAGTGACAACCCTAAGGTCTGGTCCGTCTGGAAGGTTTTCTTTCTATGTTTGGGCTTTTGTTTTCAATTTTAATAGATTTCCTTTTCTTTTTTGGCTTTGGAAGAACGCGAGTCTTGGAGCCGTAGGATTTGATCGGTGAGAACTTAGTAACGGACACGTGCGCTCCCCGAACGCAGTTGATAAATCAAACCAAGCGGCGAGAGCTCCCAGAATGGGCCGGAGGCCCAGAGCCAAGGGGCCAACTGATAACTGGATGGATTTGCTGCCCATGAGAAAATACTGGAAGTGTGAAGCAGAACTAAATATGGAACGGAGAGACTACTTGATTCTCCTCTCTTTTTTTCTCAATGAACATAATTCATTTATATCAAAAAAAATATATCAGAAAATAAACATGATTCATGTGGAAATGTCAATGCATGAACTAGTATTTTATATATTAGGAGAAACTAAATGGGATTGCATAATTGTATGGGTCATGCTAGGGTTTTTCATGCATATTCCCATGTGATGTATGTCTAGCATGGGAGCAGGTCCACTAGTTCTCTCTTTCGATGAAAAGATCAGCAGGCTTTGAAAGACTGCATATAATAGAATGTTTTTCTTTTTTTTTTTTTTTGCAATTCAGCTCTTCTTAAGTGAAAAATTCTTGAACGACAATCAAGGATATTGCATTGTGAAAACAAGATCGGGCACTAATTGTAAATACGCTGAGAGGAATGAAAGTGCCAACATGACGAAACAAGTATGTCCTCGAAAGTTTCTTCTTATCCACTATGCTCTGAATGGGAAGATACTAAATGTCAATTGTGTCACCATATACGATAGATTAGGAATCAACTTTTCTCTTTGCTACCAATCCTTGTTGCTCATCGGATACCTAAAGCTCGAAAAAAATTACATTATTCGTGTCAGGATTGATATTTTATACTGGCATCTAACACGTGCAATGCATGTCGGAGGAGTGATACTAGCATGGACTTTGTTGTGGATGGATGATCGATGGTAGTTTGTATTATAATGGTAGAAACGTGTCTTCACAAGCAAACTTTGCTTCACCATCACTTGTTTCTGTATTAATTGTTTTTCTAGATTTAAATTTTTTCCTAATGTAAAAGCTAGACCAACATGGATGAAGAAGGTTTGGCTTGCGAGATAGATTTTATATTATCTAGACAGTGTTGTCTACTCAGTCATATTGGATATAGGCCTGTTGACGAGTTGAGCTGCTCGGACTCGGCTCGGGCTCGGCCCGGTAAAAGCTCAGCTCGAGCTTGGCTCGTTAGTCAAACGAGCTCAAGCCCGAGCCCAAAATGAGACTCGTTTAAATCCGAGCAGCTCACGAGCCCAACAGAGCTCGTGACTTAGCTGGCAATTGCTATCGAGGAGGAGGGGCTAGATCGGGGAGGGGAGTTCTCGATCTTGAGCTACGAGTCTTTCTCCTGGCACGACTACTTCCCGCCGTCGCCTCCCCCACCGGCGTCCTTGATGCCACCGTCGTGTTCTTGCGAGGCCGACCTCGGCGGCGCCGGAGACTTGGACATGTGTGTGAGATCAGCAGTCGGCTCCAGCGTGCAGCTGTCCAAGGATATCTACATGAAGGGGAACGGCATCCTTGTGCTCCGTGCCGACGTTGTTCTCAGCTACCTGGTCGTTAGGTGCTCCATCATCGGGAATCTCTCCGGTGGCGTCCGCTTTGGGCCGAACTCCGGGATTGTTGTCGAGACCGTGAAATTGGCGGTTGCCAACATGACTGTTCTGGAGGGGGCGGTGGGGAACACCTCGGTGTTGGCTAGAGACCTGCCATCAAAGACCAATGGGAGACTTTCCAGAACTAACGGGGACGGCGGGGGGCATGGAGGAAGGGGGGCGAGCTTCGTGGTGAAGGAGGGGGCAGACCCAGGAGGACTCATGGGGTGGGGATGCCTTTTATCGAGCCCGAGCTCGGGCTCGGGCTGGAGCTCGTAATTGAAACGAGCTTTACAAGCTCAAGCCCGAGCCTTTACTTTGCCAATAAAGCCCGAACTCGAGCCCAATACAGAGCTCGGTACCGAGCCCAAGCCTGAGCCTGAGCTTCTGTAAAACGAGCTGAGCCCGAGCTTCTGTAAAACGAGCTGAGCCCGAGCCTCCCAAGCTTGGGCTCGACTCGGCTCGTTAACATGCTTAATTGGAAGTAGCAGATATCCTCGGTCTGGTCCAATTTATTTATATTTTAATCAAAAACTTTAAAAAAATAGGGCAAATGTAAACTCCAAATAAATGGATCCGATTACTGATAACTATCGGTGCTTTCGTTTTAGTCTTGAAAAAAGGTTATGATAAATGACTTTATTAGTGAGGTTATCATGTCTCAAGTTTTTTTTATAGGTTGTAGCCAGAAGTTTATATGCAATTGGATGATTAAGGTGAAGAATCTATTATCTGCCCGGTGGTCAGCTAAAAACGTATAACAGTGCACCACCAAAATATTTACTCTTTTCGTACGTCAGTGGCTAGAAAATGGTCGGCAATCGGTTTAAATGTAGAGTTTATTTATTTGTCAAGCACGAGCTCAGATAAATCATTAATCCGACAAGAATCCGATCCGAGTCAAAATTCAAACAAGGTCCAAAATGAAGCGCAAATTCAACCCAAAAAACATTTATTTTGCATACTGTTATATGGAGAGAATGACGGAAAACTAAAGAACAAATTAGAGCGGGTTTAGCTAAGAATAATGCATCATATATCAGTTACTAATATTATAAAAGAGAGCCCAATTTTTGGCTAGCCCATTTACTTGTGAAGCAATAGTATAAAACATCAAGCTATAATCTAATTTGGACGGAACCTATTTTTGTTCCAAACAGGTAATTCAGGTTCCGTCTGGCATGAGCCTAGGTTCGGGTTGAACTAGGGCTTAGATTTTCTTAAAATTTTGGGGCTTAAAATTTTGGGCCAGGTTCCGATAGAGATATGGCCCGGCCTGGGCCACCTCGAGCCCAAGTGTCACTGGAGGCATATAAGGAACCATAATATCCCGTGAACTTACTTTGATTTTATTCGGCTGGACACATCAAACATATGGAGATATATGATAATGTCTCAAGTTTTTTATAGAAAAGAGAGACGGAGAAAGCGGCAGGGGAGAAGAACATTCAATCCACTGCCATCGCCGCATCGCTGAGCCGGCGATCCTTCCGCTCTAGCAGCCGTCGGCCCTCACGCTCACAGGAGGCGGAGGCGGCGCGAGGGTTTCCGGACGCTGAGCAGCGTGACGTCGTCGACGACCGGGCCGCAGAGCGAACCGTCGGTCCGGGTATTGTAGTAGGTGCTGAGGAAGACGACCCGGGTGCGCTCGGCCTCGGCGGTGAACCGGAGCACGGCCCGCTTGAAGCCGCCGGTCCCTTTAGAGTCGTAGGGAACCTTAACGGTGGAGCGGGCCGCGAAGGCCTCGACCATCATGGTTCCAGCGCAGGCGTTGCCGGCGTCGCCCACCGAGAAGGAGAGGGTGTAGACCCGGCCGACGACGGTGCGGACGACCTGGGCGAGGGCGCTCTCCTTGCCGCCAACCAGCTCGACGGCGCGCTTGCCCTGGGGGACCTTGAAGTGGGCGGAGTCAATGTAGTTGACGGCCTTGAGGGACTCCACCATCCAGCTGGGGAGAGGAGAGTGGTCGTCCTCGATGTTGGGCGGGACCAGCACGCCCCACGTCGTATTGGGCAAGATGTAGGGCCCTTCCTCAAAGTCGGCGTTCTTCAACAGGTTTTCTGTCATTAATTGTTAATTATTGAGAGATGGATCAGGACATCAGGCCAATCTGGGGAGAAGATAGAGAGCGCTTACTGTTTGTGAGCCTGGGAGGATAGAGTGTCTTGATGGCGACGGAGTCGATGAGAGGACCGCAGGCCGGGTCCTCTTCGACGCCAGGGTTATGGATCACGAGCTCGACTTGGGGGAACAAGGCTTGGAAGGCCCAGGCGTAGCAGTCCCAGCCACTGCTGCTGTACATGGTCTGCATGGGGAGCACGCCGGAGTCCGGGGTCACCGAGACGTTGAGCCTCTCCTCCTGGGCGCAGGTGCGGGCGGCGCAGAAGGTGATGGAGTAGTACATGCCTTTGGTCACCTTGAGCTTTTGTTTTATAGAGGCCTCGTTGCCGAGGCGCACCGCGTGGACTCCCTCGGGGACTGGCAGCAGCATGTCGCCCTGCTTGTGCCCCGACTCGATGTACTCCACGAAGCCGGTGATCTCCCACTCCGGGATGGCATAGCGGCCGATTACCTGAGTACCGTTTAGCTGGGAGCGGCTGGGCCCTTTCTCAAAGTTCCCATTCGGCAGCAAGCCTGCTGCAGCACCTGCAATTGAACGGAGATTGTAAGGGGAGTAGTCGTCGTCGCATGTCACGTGACTTCGTCAACTAAGGGCCAAGGATTCAAAACTTTTAGAAATTCCGCTTTTCAAAATATAAATTTTATAAAAAACCATTTGCTGCCGTGCAATTATATTTTTAAAGCACGGTTAAGCTTTAATATATATTTGATAACCAAAATAAGAGAGTACTTTTAGTATGATAAAATGATAATAAATAGTATTGTATAGCATTACATATTAAAATATAATACAATATAATATTACATGTTATTATATATTAAATTATTATTATTTTATATAATACTATTATAATATAGTGCAATATAATATTGAATAATATAGAATAATAATATAACATAATATGATATAATAAAATATCATTAATAGTACATTATTAATATTACAAATTAGAATCCAATCTAATAATAAATTATATTTTATTATAGTATAATACTAATATATTATTATTAAAATTATATTAGCATTATATTATATTATATGTTTCTGGACCTTTTCGAGGTCACATAGCGCCCTGCTAAGATCTGAGTCGAAAACATATTCACAGAAGAGGCTAAAGAAGAGAGTAGCATCACTGTATCACCTAAGAAGCATGCATGTCCCCCCCCCCCCCACCCAAAAAAAAAAACACAAAGGATTTGGTAATCTGCTGCACCAGAGTCCAATGCCCATCGGCGTCACCCTCATTTGGCAGTTACCTTATGAAACCAGGTCATCAAAAAATGCAATGAGACGGACCTATCTGCGCGAAAGGAAACGTGCGCTTCCATCAAGTCCCAGACCTAGATCCAAATGCCTCAAGACAGCTAGCAAAACTAAATAGACTTGAGAATTAATTAGGGATGCACGCTATCTGAAATCCACTTAAATTTCCCTAGCATATGGGGCCCACGAAGTACAGCTCGCCGATCCGTAGATCCAGTAGTAAATCGAACCATCCGATCCGGCAACTTCCTCCAAAAGCAGATTAAATGGGCTTTATCACTCCAGACTGTCAGAATCATACGGCGTGGACAAGTTCTCATCGCAACATGCCAAGATTCGTGCTCATAAATCTCGCACACAACAACCATCTTGCCACATGGCAACTTTTTCAGACGCGCGGCGACCAGTAATCAAGAGCAGTCCCCCTATGAAATCGATAAATTTAAACCAAATTGACAGCACCAAGACAAGAGGCCGTAGCCGGCCGACACGAGAATATTTTTTTATCTATATCTTAGAGCGAAACAGAGCGTTAAATGAAGGGCATTTCCGGAAGTCCAAACACCACAGGGGCGACAAGGCTGACACTGGGACTCTGCTTAAACTATTGCCACCCACATGGGTACGTATATGCTGCAGGACGACCCGAATCTGCACCATCTTGGTGCCCCATTCTCTTCAAATACGATTCAAACATCAGCACGCGTCCCAACAAAATTTTACCCTCGAACCGGAGGGCCGATTTGAATTTGCTCGCCTTGTTTTGAATATTTTGAATATTCTAGTGTAGCAGATTTATTGGGAAACGAGGGCGGATGGAGATGGATGCTTGAGGATCGTTTAAGAACCATGGAACCGTGGCGGTTCTTCGAACAAACGTTAGATGTTTTTTTTTTTTATATAGTATTGCAGATCAAAGAGAAAACGACAAGGTGATTTAGTCATCTGGACTTCTGGAGTGGATCTCGAATACAGATAAATCTATCTAGTCTGCCAGCTAAAAAGCCAAAAATAAGCGCTGGAACCTATCTGGGATTAGAGAGACCAAAGGTGACACAGAAAAGGTCATCGAAGAAGAGAAGTTAACCGCGATCGTAATACCAAAAGAAAACAGAGCTCAGGAATCTTACCGTCGGTGATGGCAGCGGCGCCCCGAGCGGCGGCGAACAATAGCAGAACCAGCGCAGCATAACGCGACATCATGCTCATATACAGTACACTCACTACGCAGACTGAGGGAACGAGAACGAGAACGAGAGAGAGAGAGAGAGAGAGAGAGAGAGAGAGAGATCCGCCGATGGATGGACGGGTGGGCTTGGGGTTTGGGGTTTGGGGGGGGCTTATAACGACGGGATTCCACGAAAACACCCTCTGCTTTCCTTCTAATAACGAAAGCGCCAAAGCGTCAGAGGCATTAAACAACTCTCTGGCGAGTCCACGTGTTCTCCGGCCCGGTTTGAACGCCGAGAATGTGTCGGTTTCTCGTAGCGTCCCGATAAGACGTCTCGATATTTTGGATTCGGCGCGTCCTAGCCCTCAGGCTTCACTCCTCAAACCCCCGCCCGCCCGGGGGACACGAGCAGCCCCGATATCACGTGCACCGTCCCGCGCCGCTGTTCCACGCCAGCCCCCGCGGCGGAAGGGTAGTCTCGTCATTCGGACAAGTCCAAGAACCATAAGATGGCCGGTCCGGTCTGGTTCTCATCTTCTTCATGGGCATGCTTTTTTTTTTCTTTTTTTTTTTAATATGATCACTGTGATCTTAATAAGCTGAAAAGGGACAGGAGAAATCTTGGCTATGGACATGAATCCGCCTACCGTTGGGAATTCCATCATGGCCCGAGAGATTATCAAAAGGTATGCAGCTTTCCTCGAAGTAGCCAGGGCTCCATGCGCTAATGAGCACCGACAAGAGAAAAAGATGCTGCATAAAGGACAAGAGAAATTTTCAGCAAAAAAAAAAGGACAAGAGAAATGAGAAATCTCGTCGCAATTATTTTATAGTACCACAGAACATGACTCCATCTACCGTGTAGAATTGCAAACAAGGTCCACTTAGGCCCTATAATAATTCAGATTTCTTAAAATAGTTGGAGTTGCATGTGCAGTCCTGCCAATAAACTAGATAAAAACTTTGGCGATTATTTTTGCGCTTAGTTAATTTATATTTCTATAGATTTGTATGTACATTTCATTAGGGAATGGATAAACTTGTCAGTTGAAAATCCCAAGACTTATGCGATTTCGAAATAAAACTCACTCTCCCATGTTCTTTTTTGTTTATTTTTTTGGTGAATCTGGAAGTGAAAGATCCCAAGAAACAACTTTGAGGGATGAAGATAGGCACAACCCAAAGCGCCACATTGAATCAAGCGAGACAAGTTTGAAAGGAAAAAATCCCACTACAAGAAAAATAGTATTTTCCCGACACCCAACTGCCGACGCTAGAAGCATCCGTAATTTTGGTTGATGTACCAAAATATGTCGATGTTTCTAAATAGCATCGAAAAATACTGACGCTTTAGAGCGGAGTCTGACTTAGACGAAACTAAATAACGTCGTTGGAAACCAAAATAACAAACGACGCTTTGCAAAGCATCGTCGGAGAGCCCGAAAGCGTCGTTGGAGGCCGATTGCCCCAACAACACTATATTTTCTATTATTTACCACTCACAACTACATGACTTGATGATCCAACATGCCATACGAGTGTGGCCTCGCCAGTTTATATGACTTTGCATTTGAAATTTGATGGTGGTGATAGAGCTTAGGCAGTCAATGGCAGGCAACTGCAGAATAATGCAACCAAGATTAGAGAGTTTGCTCGGTGATAGAGTGTCTAACATCATGCATGCTGCTGTATAAAGAAGCATAAGAACTCAATTCAATTGAAAGACTAAATCGGTACCAATACAAGCACTATCTTTCTTATTTTCCTTGCAAGACATGACTGTGCTGTATGGATATGCTCTGGATCATTCTTGTGCCAACAAAAACAAAATGTCACAAGGCCACTTCGTTTGGTATTAGCACCGCTAGCGGGCTCGTCGGGGGACGGTGAAACCTGGAGTGGGACGAGACAGAGATCAAGTCAACAGCCAGAAGGTTGGGAACAGCCCACGATGTGGGGCCCGTCCCGCGAACTGGGCGGGCAAAGATTGCCCCAGAGTGGGCCTGGAGCCATGCGCCAATTTAAAAGAAGATCGAGGCCTCCGACGCCAACAGTCACGTGGGTCTGACATGATCTCTGCAACTCCAATTCCGGAAATCTCACGGAAATCATGGCCCATTTCGCGCTTCCTTTTTTTTTTTTTTTATAATCTACATGCCGACCTGTATGAATTTTATCTAGAACACAGAGTTTGGATAAGGGGAAGGCGTGGGAAAAACTTGGCCGTCTGATCAAAAAACGGACGGAGGTATTCCGCGGATGCTTTTGTAACTTAGGCGGTGTGATTCCTAACTTACAAATTGCAAAATTTGTCCCCATTTGGGATCAATTTTTAGTCGATTTGTTACGGGAGAAGGAATTGGGAACACCTCGTCGGTTCGGTCCGGATCCGATATGCTGCTGCTGTCACGGGTTCCAATCGTTTGCCTTGCAATTCGACCATCCAATCTTGATCCAACGGAGGAGACTGCGACGAAAAAAAAACAAAACAGAAAGATGACGATATCTTGATATGGCGAAGGGAACCGTCGCAGGAGGCTAACGGAGAGCTGGAAGCCGCGGGACACGGAAAACATGCGGCGTTGGGTTGACAGGCGGTCAGAGGGAATTCCGCTCGACGGACTTTATTCACTGCCAGCTGGCAAAAAAATAATTAAAAAAAAAGCGAAAGCCATGCTGCTCCAACAACAATTATAATTAAAAAAAAATTATTAAGCACCGCAAATTAATAGCTCGGGAGGCAAGAATAGCTGGCCTGAATATAAACTTGCCAGGATCAGCATAATATAAAGGTTAACCAAACAAATTGCTACACAAGAAGTTCCACAATTTTACTTAGAATATCCCAACAAAGCATATGAGAGCCCATACTGGCATGTATTTAGTTCTATACTGATTATTTAGTAGGTAGATTTTAGGTACTTATGTAGGATCAAAAAAAATTCAAATAATATTTTTTAGCTATTTTGTTTAATAAAATTTATAGTTTTTGATATCAAAAGCTGAATGGAGGTTGGAAACTTACTTATGCATGCATCACATGAATACGCCGGAGAAAGCCTCTCGGGCACGGCTGTTTCGCGCACCTCCACGTGCCAGCTTATTTAGTGGCGTGTCATGTTTCGCCTTCTTGGTGCCCCTCCACAACCCTGTAATTTACCAATTTGTCTCGACCAACTTCTTCGTGCCCCTCCATAACCCTGTAATTTGTCTCGACCAAGATGTGCCAGTGATTACCAGGAAGTATTTGCTCTGACAATATTCAAGTCATCCTAAGATAAAAAACCCAAAGAAACAAAGCAATGAGATTGCCAAAGGAGGGTTGAGATGGTAAAACGCCGGGTCTCACTGAAACTATTAGTCTCATAATTATAAGGGACAACAGCGTCTAAAGAATGAACAGGCACAGCACCATATCCAGAGTTACACCCCATTTTTCTTGCCAAGATACAACCACCCCACAAATCATAGGTGTGCAGTCAGCATTACATGTATCTGATTTTGACTGGCTTGTAGGGTACAAATGGTCCCAGATCGAGCTTTGACTGTCTTTTGGGTTTAGAAGTAGGACGCAGCTCCACATTGTTATAAAAAATAATATTTTTCTCACTGAATATGTGTCGGTAGGGCTCCTCCAGGGCTAAAGTCGGTTTTTATCAACTTAAATAATTACCCCCTTATGCACATGCACCTGATATACCAGAAAGTCGATTGGAATAATCATCATTCTTTTTGTTATCATCGTCCAGGCCTTTTTCCCATCAACATTGTATCGTAAGTTGATGTTGGCCAAAATATACGTACTAAATTTAGAAGATCAAGCAAAGTTCTTAGAACAAATGATTCACTACACTGGCATCCTAGTTTATCTTTCTTGAAGCGTATAAAGCGTAGGTGTCTCATGCCTTGGATGTCAAAAATAATTCTCTCTTGATGCTTTCCCATGAATGGATCGCCTTACAATCCATGGATCAACTGAATCATATTCTAAGAATTGGAAGAATTTACTAAAGGATGTTCCGATCAACATTGGTATTAGCATTGCGAACATCCAAAATTCGGTACCACCAAAGACAGATAGATTGTTATGCTTTCATATTACATGAAACCGTGCTGATTTTTGCACCATAAAGTACAATACCATTATGGATTGCCACCATATCATCCATCTCGAAAACAGACGACTCTACTTTACATCTGCACGGGTCATGTGTCAGCACTAAAAGAGCTAACTAGCTCTGAGATAGATGACATGGCAAGTAGTACAGAAATTTGCGATACAAAAGTCACAACTCACATGGAACACCTACTTTCATCAAGGGTAATGGCCCCATATCATCACATGTAATGCCCGGCGGTTACATTAGATGCGTATATAAGTGGAGAACATGCTATGAAACTTCTGACACTGGACCCATCTTGTCTTCAATATCCTCTAATCGCAAGAGGCATGGAGGGGGGGGGAGGCCTCACATGGAATCGTAAGTCACACCCCTCCACATGGCATGAGTAGCTTACTTGTAGGAATAACATTGCATTGCTGGTGGATAATTGTGGCACGTCCATTTGAGTTGCACGTGGCGCGGTTCCACAGATCGATGACCATGCTTTCATGCTGGGAGAAAGATCGATTGATATATAAATGAGCGGTGCGCATGCACATGCACTTTGGTAGCAGCACCGACGCTTGGTCTTAGAGAAAGGCTCGAAGAAGTTTTTTAAATATTTTGTTGTTTTATTCTCATGAATAAACAACAAAATATTTTGTGGTTTTGGTCTCAATTTCTAAGTTTCAATGATCTAGATTTATGGCAGTCCGCCGCTTCCCACCCCCCGCACCCTCTTTTTCTTTTGAGGCTCATTTGGTTCGCGAAAAAAGGAGGAGGAAAAGTGTGGTAAACGGAAAAGTAACGAGATGCTTCTTGTTTGGTTGGAGTTTTCAAAGAAGAGAAATGGAAAAGTTGTATTACCATAAAAATATGATTTCCACATTTCATGGAAAAGTCTTTTCCATGAGAAACATGAGAAAATTACTTTTCCATGAACCAGGAATCGGTGCTCCATTCAGTCTGCAGCTTTCTCTAAGTAGCTCAATTATACTAAAAACGAGATCATTGCCTTATTAATGCTCGATGGTTTCATTAGCGAACATCATGAATGTTGCACTGATCAGCGATCGCGTGTAGCAGAGATGGAACACATGCCCTTACTTTTTAGCTAAAATAATGGCTCTTTCTTCGTGTCCAATGGCTGTCACCGCCCATTTTATCATTGTCATTGGTAGTGAATATGTATCAGGAAAATATGCCCTTATTTTTTAGCTAAATTAATGACTCTTTCTTCGTGTCCAATGGCCGGCACTGCCCATTTATCATAGACACTGGTGTTTAATATATGTGTCATTAAGTATTTGAAATTCTCCATTTTTAGTTATGTAAATGGAAAGACTAGAATGCTATATAAGGACCATGTCGAATTGCAAATGTAGAAAAATAAAAGCAAGGTAATGTAGCTCGGATTCGTCGGCTAGACCAGCTGAACAATAGCAGAATGCAAGTGTTCAGCCGGCCAATACTGAAGCACCACATCTATGAATCAAAACACATTAAAAGTAATTAAGTTGGTTGTTGCTACACGTCTAATAACTACTACACGCCCAATCTTCTTGATAACCATCCTACACTCTCACTCGTGTATATACCAGGCCAAGGGACCGCTAAGTATGGTTTCTCTCACTTGATTTCACTCTCTATCACCTTTCTCTTCGATCTCTCTTGTTTCACCAAAATTCGGTCTTCCTTAAGTACCGAAAGATCCTCCGCCAGATCGAAACCGGCAACCTTTAATATTTCTTCTTTTTTTTACTTGCAGGTCAAATTCTTCATTCCGAGCAGCTTTTTCACTCCGAGCAGAACAATTCGGCCAGCTTGTGTTAGATCAGATTTCGGTCGGGCTGGATTTTGACTACTGTGATGTCAGTCCAAGTTTATTGATTGCTCATTAAGTTGAACTTGAGCCACACATACATTTTAGTTAAATATAATTTCATCAGTATTGAGAAACCTGCCTTTATTTTTATTTTTTTTGCTAAGCAAACCGGCCTTTATTTCATCAATGTTAAGAAACCAAGAGATCAGAAAGGGAGAAGAGGTGAAATTGAAGTTCGAAGGAGGTGGGCTGCGAGGTATTTCTTGTGTTTTGGTCGAGGTGGGAGAAGATGAAGAGGTGTGGAGAGGAGGCCGCTTGGCTATGTTGAATAGAGGAAACCGCGTTCGGTGGGTGGGTGTTGTGGGTTTTGGAGCTTGCCTTGGTAGGTTGATGAGAGATAAGGATGCACATTGGGAGTAAGGTGATCTTGAGCTCGGTCTATATTATTGGATGCGCCCGCTGTGCCCGTTCTCATATAAGGTCCGCTGTCGTTTCCTCAACGTTCTGAATTTTGGATGTCAAGCCCAAACCCTATATTTTGGGTTAATTTCAAATTTGGTTAGTAAGTTATCACTCCCTACTGATGTCTCGATGCTTAACCCAATTTAAGCTTTGATGTTAATTCATAATCATGTTTAAGCTCACAAATCTTACTAACAAGTCGAGTTCGAGTCAAGTTGGGTGTGGATTATTTGAAAACAATTGTTTATAATTTATCTTTTTAATTTAAATTATACTAGTATACTATGTTAGTTAATTTGTTGATTTGGTTGCTCTTTTGGGAATAACTTTGAAACTCTCATGATTGTCGCATTATACTTTTAATTATTTTTACTTTAATCATAATCTAAGTTTCAATGAAATAATAATCTTTTCTTTAAAATATGATATTGGTTTATCTATTCAAGGGTTTTATCTATATTTCAAGTTTTCCTTTTCATTAGCAGAATGGGAAATATTTTTAATATTATATTATTTTTTATTTTTTGCTTATAATGCATTTTATGTCTCAATAGTTAAATTTTTATTTTGTCAAAAAATATATATTGATTTTCTTTCACTTCTCCTGAATCAGGGGAGCATTTTACCATTGAGTTCTGATGGGGGGTAAAATGGATCGTCCTGTTTAGGGCAAGGGATCGTCCTATCTCGGCCAAGCAAACCACAACTTCGATCAGATAGAACTGCAGTCCAGCTCAGAACCAGTCCAACCCCGGACTCCACCGAAGGCTTAGTCGATCTCGGCCGAATCTCTCCACTACCACGACCTACAACAATTTCTTCTGATGCTTATAATGACGTCGCAGGCCCGAGTTCGAGACACCCTGCTGTGTCAACTGCAAGCCCAAAAGTTCCTTTAACCCCAGAAATATTCGCCAACCTGCCCGACTAAGCTCGGAGCGCCTTCTGTATTCGCCGACCTGCCTCAACCAAGCTCGGGGCGCTTTATCCATCAACCCGCCTCGACCCTCAAGTTCGGGGCGCTCTACCAAGGAAGCTAGGCCTACCTCAGCACCCGATAGACCGACCTCGCCAAATATATGATGCGATCTTTCTCCGAGCTCGGCCCCGCCTATGGCCGCATCCATGAGCTTACCCTCGCCTGTTTACGTGGACGTATTTTGCAACGCCTCCGCGCCATGCTTCGCTTTGGCGAACGACAGTCAAGGACAACGCCATGCAGCTCCAGCCATAACCTGCTACAACTGACAATGCCTTACCATTCATAAGAACGGACTGCACCATACGTTTCAAGTAAGCTATAGCTACGCGCCATCTGGCTTGAAGCCATCTTCTCTTATGATGAGAACGGGCCATACCTCCATCACCTGAGCACCTTTACAGAGACTATCAGGTAATGCCTAGGGGAACTTTTGATCTATCAGAGATCCACCCTAACTTGAACGTCGGAGGGCCCTCACCGGAACTACCAGTGAGGCTTTGTGCAGGTACGCCGTCGTGCGGAAGGTGGCTCACCCTCTTCCTCAACATTTCGGCAGCTCCCTTGACTCCTCCGGCGTGGTCACCCTCGGGCCAAATTTGAACCACAACAAGTTCTTATTTATTTTTATATGTACAAGGAATACAAGACTAATTTACAAGTTGCCACATGCAAAACAAAGATGAGGTGTTAATTTTTTAAGGTGTGAATTCAAAAATAGGAATGATATCTCCTCTCCATCTCTCCTTTTATCATATCTTTTGTTTCAGCAACCAAAGTCAGTTAAAATGCATGTTATATTATGACTGGGCATTTTGATTTCTCATTATTATTTCCTTTCTTATCCTGTCTACTTGTGAAATTTTTATTGTCACAGCATCATCTGCGAGACAATTAAATTTAACTAATAATAATGAAATTCATTTGCTTTTATATGGCAGTTCTCGAGTATAACATAATGGAATTATAGATATATGTATAGCAAGTGCACTTTTCAATTTTAGAAGGTGTTCCAGAGTCAACGTTGCAATCTAAAGTTTAGGGTTATTGTTTAGTATGTAGATATATACGTACATACACATGTACACCTGTATATGTATACATTTATCAAGCAAGCAAGGCATAAAAATATTCTAGATTTATTTTTTCATTTATTTGATTTTAATATAATTTAGGTAAAGAGAAATATACTTGAATTATATAATGTAATTCTGAATGTGAAATTAGTTAAATTTACATATATTCATGCAACTGATGTGGAGAAATTGATATGAATTGGAAAGGAGAGTAGGCACCAGCGGAGGTGATTTGAGCTATTTTATTTCATTCATGATCGTCCTGGCAATGGCGACGATGGTGCCAGAGAGCAACTCCTCCATCTTCCTCTTCTTGCTCCACCGCGAGCATAACCACCTCCCTCTTCTCTTTCTTCTCCATCTCTTCTTCTATTTCATTGCCGCTGTCTTCACCTTCCTCTTCCTCCTCAAAGCTAGGAGATGGTTATAGAACAAGGGAGGGGGATGAAGAAGGCAATGTTGTTCATGTTGTAAGAGGTTTTGAATTTGAAATTTGAAATGGTTGTGAACCGTTTCTCCCCATTTAAACTCATTTAAAACCATCCTAAATGCAATAGAGACGTTGGGCTCCAACGTTACTCCAGATAGGAGAGAGAGGAGAGTCCTCTCACTCTCATTTAATTCCTTCTCTTCACATCCGATTAGAGAGCTCTTTCCTTCTGTGTTTTTTTTCTTGCCTTCCTAATTTTCTTGCTTTCAAGCGGTGAGGGGAGAAGACAAGAGAGGTTATCTTGTTGTTGGTCTCCTCTTCGTCGATCACTCTTCATCTTTTCTCTCTGAATCAATTGTGTACGAGCATACAGAAAAATCCCTACGGAGTTCAAAAGATTTTGTAGTACTGTGCACGTCTACAAAATCAACAATCCGTTGTATCTTAGGATCGCCAGAATCTGGTGTATATAAGGAGGCGAATCTTTTTCAAAAACAGTGACTACACGCCCCGGACCGATCTACAGGTATTATCTATTTTATTTTGGATCTAAAGGAAACGACATCAAAGAGGTATGCATCGGAACCGGTTGTTTCAGTGAAATTAAATTATTTGTGGATTATTTGAGTTTTTTGAGTTGTTTGTCCAACAATTTTTGAAAGAGATTTGTTTTCGAAACATAAAGACGGACAAAGTTAAGAACTCATTAAAAGATATCCTGAAATCCGAGTCATTCGATGGAAAGAATTTTGTTAGATGGCAAACAAAGATGGAGTTATGGTTAGACACATTAGATTTATATTATGTGGTTTCAAACAATCTTTCAACTAAGGACCCAATGGATCATGAATCCGATAGATCAGCTGCTAAATACAAATTTGATAGAGATGATCGTTTGTGCAAAAGTTTGATACTTAGTGCACTAAATGATAACTTATACGACATCTACTCTAGAGCTGAAGGTACAGCTAAGATGTTGTGGGATGAACTTGAGTCAAAGTATGATGAAGAAACTGAATTAGAAGAGAAGTTCATCATAGGAGAATATTTTTCTTACAAAATGGTAGATCACAAATCAGTAATTGATCAAGCACATGCAGTCCAAAATAAAGAAAAACATAGGAATAACCATAAATAGGACTTGTGTAATGGCTCAGAAGTTAGTGCAAAGGCAAACTTAGTGGAAACAAAGAAAACTAACTTCTCGAGGAATAAACCCAAGAAACATTTTGAGAAGCAAAAACCAAATATTCAAAAGGAATGGAACAAGAGAACATGTTATGTCTGCGGAAAACCAGGACACTATGCCAATCAGTGTAGACATAGAAAGGACAAGGTCAAGGGGCAAGGTGACAAAGTGACTCCTCAGGCAAACATGATAACCAGTTTTGGCTCTGCTGGAACCGAGGACAGATTAGTAATCTCAAAATTTGAGTTAAACCTGGCATACAATCCAACCGAATGGTAGATTGACACAAGAGCTACTGTCCATATTTGTTCTGATATTTTCTCTTTTTCTTTCTACCAGGAGGTTAAAGGGAGAACTGTGACCATGGGCAACTCTAGTATTGCACAAGTGATTGGAGAAGGAGAAGTAAAATTGAAGTTCACATCTGAAAAATTTCTTACTCTCCAGAACGTGCAACATATGCCAGATGTTAGCAAGAATCTTGTTAGTGGTTTCCTTTTGAGTCAGTTAGACTTTAAATTAGTGTTTGAATCAAACAAGATTGTAATTACCAAAGGTGGGACATTTGTTGGGAGGAGCTATGTTGCTAATGGGTTATTTAAATTGAGTGTATTACCATGCAACAATATGAATAAAAATATTTCTTCTGCACTTGTTATGCATATCGACTCTTTAGAGATGTGGCATAGTAGACTTGGACATGTGAATAACAATACCCTCAAAAGAGTGATGAGTTTAGATTTAATTACTAAATATAATTTAGAGAAGAACAAAAAATGTAAAATTTGTGTTCAAGCTAAACAACCTAGAAAACCATTTAAATCAACAAGCAGAAGTTCTAACCTACTTGATTTAATACATAGTGATATTTGCGAGATGAGCGGTATTTTGACGAGAGGAGGAAAAAGATACTTTATTACCTTTATAGATGATATGTCAAAATATTGTTATGTATATTTAATAAAAACTAAGGATGAAGCCTTAGAAAAATTTAAAATTTATAAATCAGAGTTTGAAAATCAAACCCAGAAAACAATAAAAGACTTAGGTCAGATAGAGGAGGAGAATATAGTTCAACAGAATTTGGAAAATTTTGTGAAGAATATGGGATTCTGCATGAAACTACTGCCCCTTATTCTCCTCAGTCAAATGGAGTCGCTGAAAGAAAAAATAGAACTTTTATTGACATGATTAACTCAATGCTTACTAGTTCTGGTCTTTCCAATAATTTGTGGGGTGAAGCTCTAATTTCAGCATATAAAATACTTAATCGTATACCATTTAAAGATAACCAGAAAACACCATATGAGTTACGGTGGGGTAGAAAACCTAGTCTAAAATATTTTAAAGTTTGGGGTTGTCTTGCAAAAGTTAAAATTAACTCTAGCAAGATGACTAAATTGTCTCCTAAGACTTTCGATGCAGTTTTCATAGGGTACACGAAAAGTAGTAACGCATACCGATTCTAAGTAGTACGATCAGATGTACCTAATATTACACCAAACACTATTAAAGAATCGGATGATGCGGTATTTTTTGAGAATGTGTTCCCCATGAAAAAAAAGAGAAAGTTAGAAATAGGAGAATCCTCTAAATCACAAAATGATAACACCGAAATAGAATCCCAAGTCGAACTTAGAAGGAGCAAGAGACTTAGGATAGAGAAAAATCGAGGAGATGAATTACATGCTACGATTTTAATCTTGTTCTTTTTAAAAGAGAAATTAAAAGTAGGATACCCCAAGTATAGGGTGTAGCAAAGTAATATTCTCGGTGAGTCCGAGATCGAATCCACAGGGATTTGACAGTGAACAAAAACTAAAGGCTAAATAATATTCAGATTGACAAAAATATAACTAAGGCATTAGGATTCAGCCTAGCACTTAATCATGCATTTCTTAAAATCATCTATTAATCATAATAAAATATATTTAGTTTTATGGGCAGCATTATAGTAATTCTATTTTAAACTACATGGATTTCTAAGCATCTGTTATACCCGGGAGAAATAACAAATCAAAGAAAATATATAAGTTTGAAATAATTTCTATCAATCTACTGCACCATAATTCAAATCAAAAACATTAAAATTCAATTGATGATTAAAGGAAATACATGAAGAAAATGCTAGGCTTTTCCCTAGCCTTAGCTATATTAGATTTAGCTATCCATAGGAGATGCAAGCATTTTTGTAAAAGGGATTAGTATAGAACAAATAAAATAAAGCATAAATCCCTTTTTTTTTTTCTTTTCTTTGGTTCAGAAAATAGGGCACTCTGTTTTCTCTCCCGGCTCCCTTCTCTCCTCCGTCCGATTGCCTCTCAATCCCCCTTCCCGCCGACTAGCTTCTTCCCTTTGCTTCACCAGAACGATGATGAATCGTGGCCCCCTGGTCGCCTCTCCCCCTTGCTCCATGTCCTCCTCCTGCCTCCACCCGATGATGCCTTCTCCCCTCCGTGGCCTGGCTGGATGGATCCGTGCGGCTGCCTTCTCTCGGACCAAGCCCGACTGAGACGATCGGAAGACTAGATGCAGATAGATGGCTTCCAAGTTCCTCCTCCTTCTTTCCTCCTCCGTCGTGGCTGCTGGCTTCCTCCTCTTCCTCCACCGTGTGGTTCTCTCCTTCCTCGTCGGCTGATTTCCCCTCCTCCGTGATCCGTGGCCTCCCTCTCCTTTTATAGACACTTCACTGGTTTGGAGAAGCTGGAACGCTGCTGGGAGCGGATGAGGCTTGGATTTGAATGCTTGGGACTCTTCGGCGTTGGGAGGTTGAACATTGAAGAAGTTTGAGCTGCAGTCATTGATGTTGGATTTGTGGATGAGCTGAGAAGAAACGGGGGAGACGGAAGGACTCTGATGAATGCTGGGACGTTGCAGACGTTTGGGAAGCTCCAGATGTTGACGTTGGGAAGTTAAGAAGACTCATGGAAAAGAAATGGAGGACTCGGCTTGGGACTCTTCTCCTCCGATGGCTGCTGGCCTCCTCCCTTTCCGTCGCACGCTCCGCGCTTGGATGAGCTGGGAAGAAACAGGGAAAACGGAAAGATGCTGATGAGATGCCATTTGGAATTGAAGAGCTGGTTTAGCTTAGGTCTCTTGGGTCTGATTTAAGTCCCTTGGATTTGGTTTAGGTCCGTTGGATGAGATGCCATGATGCTTGGAATTGAAGAGCCCGTTTGCATGTGCATGAAGGTCCACGGTCGGTTGGAAAATTGGAAAATTTCGAAGCCCCCATGCTGTGGATGTTTGGAAAATTTATTGAGCTTGGGCTGCCAGGCATTGGGCTCAAATCCAGAGTTACTGGGTCTCTTGGATTAATTTCACTCAAACATTAATTAATTAATTTTATTAATAAAAATTAACTATAATACTAATTAAGATAATATGAAAATTTCACTTTTGTACTCTTATCACACCCTCCAACTAGCTTATTGCTAGTCTCTAGCAATTTAGTGTGAAAATGATAAAATGAGGGTGCAAAAGTGATGTTTATTTTATCAATATGCATGAATTAAAATAAATACTCACTTTCGTAGAGCATTACGATTGCACTTAGCACGTGCAACAAGCCGTTAAACCCCTAGGTTACCCTAGTGGACGAGTGTTGTCTCGTGAGGGTTTGCAGTGATGTTACCCACAAACATCGTTTTTAAGTTAGAAGATACTTTAAAACATAGCAACCCTTAAGGCAAATGTAAATGTGACGTCTCATAATATCTATACCTCCACCACAATTGGGTACCCCTTGAGTTCTAGGTGTACTACTCAAATTCACAAGTGTTAACTATCATTTGTTAGCTCCCGACTCACTAAATTTTCCGAATATCACATGTTATTTATCCAGAATGGTTCGCATATAAAAATGAAGCTATCAATCCCAACTAGACATCCCAGGTACACAGAGTTCTAAAACAATGGAGTCAAACCAGTCATCCACATGTCACTTGGTTTAAGTTTAGCTAACTCACTCATGTTTAAAATATTATTTTTTTTTCTTCTTTTTTTTTTTTCACACAATGACTACAACAGTCCAACTCCATTAGGCTCTAGTAAGGTCCATGTAACGAGCTTTGGGTCAATGACTCTTGATCCAGTTGGCTCAAGGCATTAGGTGAAACACACCTCGGACTTAATTACTCGAACCAGACTACGCCACGAGGCCAGACTAGTCACTTATTTCAGTCATTTTCACCTTTTTACGCGAACACTCGCTGCTTTGTAGGCAAGAGGCCTAGTTACTCAGTGAAGACAAACAGTATTATTTCTCTCTTTTTTTTTCTTTATATATATATATATATATATATACATATGTAACGTGACTGTATTGTGACTATAGGTCAACCAAGGTCAGAACATAAGGCACCCAGGTGATCTAGCCAGGAATTTCAAACTTTATCTTTGTGTGAAAACCAAAACATGGACTTTAAGATAAGGACACTCGTACTTCTCTTGCGAATAAGGTCAACAAACAAATAGGTAACACAAGTGAACTCCTGAGGCTTTCCTATTGTCATTGAATACTTGTGTGGGGATCTAATAATAGGTCTCTAATAAGTCATAATATGCTCCTTGCCTTAATAGCTGCACATGTTTATTTCTTTGAAAAAAAAAAATATAGTGGTAATTAAATGCAACAAAATATATGTTTAAATAGAATTTTTTTTTTAATAGAGAATTTTTTTTTTTTAAAAAAAATATATGACAATTTGTATGATATATAGAAAAATACAGTAATTTCTCCCCCAACTTAAATTCAACATTGTCCCCAATGTTGCAACATGAATGCATTAAATATGTTTGTATGAAGAATAATAAGGCTGAAGGTTAGAATTTACCTGATAGAATGACTGCATACTGTTGTTGCTCTCCAATTGTCATATGAAAGAAAGAAAAATTATGTACAAACAGAGGATCTCTAGCAGATATAGAGATCAATCCTGATAAACAGGATCTCCCAGATTGGTCGATTCAACTTCTGGGGTAAAGTTGTCCAAAAATAACTTCAAATGTTGGCCATTTACTTTAAAAATATTACCGGTGTTTGGATTCTCTATCTCAACGGTTCCATACGGATAAACAGTTTTAACTATAAATGGACCAGTCCACCTAGATCTCAATTTTCCTGAAAATAAATGAAGTCTTGAATTATACAATAGAACTTTTTGGGAAGGCTCAAATGTTTTTCTCATAATATTTTTATCATGAAAGACTTTCATTTTATTCTTATAAATTCGAGCATTCTCATATGCTTCATTCCGAATTTCCTCTAGTTCATTAAGTTGAAGTTTGCGTAGTGAACTAGCCTTATCCATATCAAAATTAAATCTCTTAATAGCCCAGTAGGCCCTATGCTCCAATTCCACAGGCAAGTGATAAGATTTGCCAAAAATAAGACGGTATAGAGACATACCAATCGGACTTTTAAAAGCAGTACGATAAGCCCAAAGTGCATCAGTTAAACGCAAAGACCAGTCTTTGCGATTTGGGTTAACCGTTTTTTTCAGAATATTCTTAATTGATCGATTTGATACTTCAACTTGTCCACTTGTCTGTGGATGATAAGGGGTGGCGACTTTATGGGTGATCCCATATTTTCGCATTAAAGCCTCAAAAGGCTTATTACAGAAGTGTGAACCCCCATCACTGATGATGGCTCGAGGCATTCCAAATCTGGAAAGAATGTTTTCCTTTAAAAATTTTAGAACAGTTTTGTGGTCATTATGTTTGCAAGGAATTGCCTCAATCCATTTGGAGACATAATCTACAGCTACTAAGATGTACAAATTTCCAAATGAAGGAGGAAATGGACCCATGAAATCTATTCCCCAACAATCAAATATTTCGATAATTAAAATTGGGTTGAGAGGCATCATATTCCTACGAGTTATCCCACCTAACTTTTGACAACGCTCGCAAGCTTTGCAAAAGTTATGGGAATCTTTAAACAAGGTGGGCCAATAGAAACCGCACTGTAAAATTTTTGCAGCCGTTTTCTTAGTAGAGAAATGACCACCGCAAGCTTCAGAATGACAAAATGAAATGACACTAATAAATTCGTCATTAGGTACACATCTCCTAATAATTTGATCTGGGCAGTATTTGAAAAGATAAGGATCATCCCAGAAAATTTTTTTTATTTCAGTCAAAAATTTTCTTTTGTCTTGTTTATTCCAATGACTTGGTAGTTCACCTGTGACTAGAAAATTTGCAATGTCTGCAAACCAGGGTGAAGATGTGATCTCAAACAGTTGCTCATCAGGAAAAGTGTCTTTTATGGGTGAATTGTCTAAGAAATCTGGAAGAGTCAGACGGGACAAGTGATCAGCTACTACATTTTCTACCCCCTTTTTATCTCTTATTTCTAGAAAAAATTCTTGGAGCAGAAGGATCCACCTAAGCAAACGCGCCTTAGCATCCTTTTTTGAAAGAAGGTACTTAAGGGCAGCATGGTCAGTGTAGATAATGATTTTGGATCCAATTAAGTAAGACCTAAATTTGTCTAGTGCAAATACTACGGCGAGTAGTTCTTTTTCCGTAGTGGTGTAATTCATTTGTGCACTATTTAAAGTCTTACTTGCATAGTAGATAACATAAGGTTTCCTTTCTTTTCTTTGCCCTAGAACTACCCCAACTGCATATTCACTAGCATCACACATAATTTCAAAAGGAAGTGACCAGTCAGGTGGTTGCATGATGGGAGCAGAGGTCAGCAAGCTTTTAAGTTTATCAAAAGCTTTTTGACATTCTTCAGACCACACAAAATGGGTTTCCTTTTGAAGGAGATTACATAAGGGTTTAGATATTGAGCTAAAATCTTTAATGAATCTCCTATAAAATCCTGCATGACCCAAAAATGAGCGTATGTCTTTGATAGTTTTTGGGTTGGGTAAATTAGTAATTAAGTCAATTTTAGCCTTGTCTACTTCAATTCCTTCAGATGAAATGACATGCCCGAGAACAATTCCCCTAGTTACCATGAAATGGCACTTTTCCCAGTTTAAGATTAGATTCTTCTCCTCACACCGAATTAAGACTAGTCTTAAATGGTCCACACAGTTTTCAAAAGAGGAGCCAAAAATCGAAAAATCATCCATGAAAACTTCCAAAAAGCGCTCAACCATGTCAGAAAAAATACTGAGCATGCATCTTTGGAAGGTTGCAGGAGCATTACATAATCCAAAAGGCATTCTCTTGTAAGCAAATGTGCCAAAAGGACATGTAAAAGTGGTCTTTTCCTGATCTTCAGGATCAATTGCAATTTGGTTGTAACCTGAATAGCCATCTAGGAAGCAATAATATTTATGACCTGCTAACCTTTCTAAAATTTGATCAATAAAAGGTAGAGAAAAATGATCCTTCCTAGTGACAGAATTAAGTTTTCTATAGTCAATGCATACACGCCAACTAGTGGGGACCCTAGTTGGAACTAACTCATTGTTGGCATTTTTGACTACAGTAACACCAGATTTTTTCGGGACCACTTGGGTTGGACTTACCCATTTACTATCTGAAATTGGGTAGATCATACCCGCATCCAGAAGTTTCAGAACTTCTGCTCTAACCACATCCTTCATATTTGGGTTTAATCGACATTGAGGTTGACGAGAAGGTTTGGCATCAGCTTCTAGGTAGATTCTATGAGTGCAAATTGAGGGACTAATTCCCTTGATATCAGCAATTGTCCACCCTATTGCTCCCTTATGCTCTTTGAGAATTTCTAATAATTTTAGTTCTTGACTTTGTTCGAGTTGGGATGATATGATCACCGGAAAAGTCTCTTCTTGACCAAGGTATGCGTACTTGAGCTCAGATGGCAAAGGCTTTAGCTCAAGTTTAGGTGCTTGAACACTAGATGGTAGAGGACTATTGTTGCGTGTGGGCAATTCTTCAAAACGAGATTTCCACCTATCTGTATCCAACAAAGGAGCTGAATCTAATATAACAATGATTTCTCTAAAGTTTTGGTTGATATCTGTATTTCCGAAATGAGTTAGGCATGTTTCTAAAGGATCAGAAGAAAGAGATGGGACAAGAACATCTTCTACCATGGAGTCGATCAGATTAACTCCATGAATTTCATCATTTTCATTGTCATTATCGGGTTGTTTACAAATGTTAAATATATTAAAATCTATAGTCATATTCCCGAATGACATTTTCATTATTCCATTTCGACAGTTGATCAAAGCATTAGTGAGGATGATAGTGTTATTTTGATGATTAACAAGCAATTATCTAGAGTATATTATAAGTTAAATTGATACTTCATTTATAAGTTCAATACTCTCAGTATATTTGTATGAATTGATATAGATACATGTCTTTATTCATTTGAATGAATCTAACCTTGAGATGCAGCAAAGTGTAGATTGAGTCGACCCAAAGGATGATTGGGTCGACCCCGGCACATCAAGAAGTCATTTGGCACACTTCTGCAAAATTGGCACAGATGAACAGTGAGTTGGGTCGACCCAAGGTAAGCATGAGTCGACCCAAACTTCAAGAACCTCAAAACATGAAAGAAATATGTTCTCTGGATTTACTGAGAGGGTCGACCCAAACAGTGGTTGAGTCGACCCAAGCTTGAGTCGACCCAAACCCTGAGAGGGTCGACCCAAAGGCAAGACAGAAAGGCAGACAGAAAATGGTTCTCTGGAATTACTGAGAGGGTCGACCCAAGAAGAAGTTGAGTCGACCCAAGTGAACTTTGAGTCGACCCAAAGAATGGTTGGGTCGACCCATGGGAAGGAAGGCTGAAATTTCAAGTTTCTGTGTTTTCTGAGAGGGTCGACCCAAGGAATGTTTGAGTCGACCCAAGTGAAAGTTGGGTCGACCCAAGGATAGGTTGAGCCGACCCAAACACGGGCTGAAGCATAACGGCTAGTTCTACAGATGTACTTTTTGTCCTTCCCAAGGTCAGTAACGGCTAGTTTTTCAAATCTAACCATTGGGGCTTGTCCAAAGGATGTGGGAAGCTATTTAAAGGGGCACTATTCATCAGATAGAATAACTTTTGAAAGAGATATCAAAGAGTACACAAGAAAACAAAAGTGCCCTAATCTTCTTCATTCAAGTGCTTCATTCAAGAATCAAAGAAAGGGGTTGAGCAGATTCAAAGAGTCATCAAGAGCTCCATCCTCCCTTGAAGAGTGAAGCATCCTTGACAAAGAAGAGCAAAGCCACTTCAAAGCGATAAATACTTTCTAACTCTTCTTTGTAGTTAATATTGTTTCATTTGCTTATTTAGGAGTTTGAATCTTTCTTTTTGTTTGTCGAACTATTTGTAAAGGTTCGTTGGTGAACCCGTAAAACCAACAAAGGTTTTTGGTGAACCCGGAAAACCAAAGTGTAAAGGTTCGTTGGTGAGCCCGCAAAACCAACAAAGGTTTTTGGTGAACCCGAAAAACCAAAGTGTATAGGTTCGTTGGTGAGCCCGTAAAACCAACAAAGGTTTTTGGATTGTGAGCCCGGAAAACAATCTAACTGTAATCCGCGAGATTATAGTGAATTTCCAAGGGGTCGCTTGGGGAGTGGACGTAGGTGCTAAGGAGAGCACCGAACCACTATACTTTGTGTTGTTTGTGTTGTGATTTGCTTTAGTTTACTAACCATCCATTTGACTTGAGTAAGATAGTTTAAATTTAAAAGAAACCAATTCACCCCCCCTCTTGGCTTGTCACCTTGGGCAACAAGTGGTATCAGAGCAAGGTGCTCCAATAGTAATTATTGATCTCACAATCAAGAGTTAAAGATCATGACAACCCAAGTGGGATGTTCTATGAGTGAGGGACAATTAATTGATAGACCTCCACTATTTAATGGCATAAACTACACACATTGGAAAGCACGCATGCGCATTTTCATTCAAGCACATGACTACGATTTATGGAGTATTATAGTCAATGGGCTACACACAAGCACTAATCATGATAAGAAAATGGCTCAACAAAATTCAAAAGCCATGAAGCTGTTATATTGTGCATTAGATGAGAATGAGTTTAATTGCATATCTTCTTGCATAACTGCTAAAGACATATGGAATATGCTAGAGGCTAAATATGAAAGTACTAACATTTTTAGTGAATCTGAAATTAGCTCTGAAGAAGATGAGAGGCAAACTGATATTGAGAACCTAAGCCTTGTGGTACACAAGGACGAGGTATGTATTGAAACACAAAGTGTCTCCTCTTCTGAATATGAAGTATATGATAAAATTGAAAATGATTTTACACTTGATAAGTTACATGATGCATTTCTTGATCTAATGAAAGAACATAAGAAACTCATTTGTAAAAATAAGAACCTGACGAATGAAAAGAAAACCCTAGTAAATGAAAAACTGAAATTGTCTAATTATTATGAAACATTAATTAAGAAACATACTAATGAAACTAAAATCTTAATTGAGAAAAATAAAGAACTAAATCAGAAAAACCAACTTCTCACTGAAAGCTATGATAAACTTAAGAAAAATAATGAATTGCTTTCGGAAGATAATAGAAGATTAACTAAAAAAGTTGACAAATTGAAACCTGTTGTTGAAAGATTTACTTTCAGCTCTGAAAAATTAAACCTAATGATAAATAATCAAATAGCTAAATTTGATAAAGTTGGATTGGGATATCAACCTTGGTACATCCAAAAATCTTTCAAGAATATATTTGTTAAAACAGTTTCTAATTATTTTAAAACAGATTCTTATAATGTTGATAAACAGGAACAAAAGCTAAGCAAAATCTCTTCTGTTGTTTCTAAATCTATACATTACAAATTTGATGAACCTAAAAGGCAAAAACAGAAAATTGTAAGTTTATCTACTACTCATGTTAAATCTATGTTTGTTAAATTTAATAAGAGTATGCAGAAATACATTTCTTGTAATCCTAAAACCTGCAAACTAATAAACAAAATAGCTATTAAGAGAATATGGGTTCCAAAAGAAACAATTATAGCTAACCTACAAGGACCCAAAAGAGCTTGGGTTCCTAAGTTGAAAATCTGAATATTTTCTGCAGGTGTGTCTAGCACTCAAGGCTCCAACAAAAAAAATGTTAATTTAGACATTGGGTGCTCTAGACATATATTAAAGAATGAGACTTAAAATATAATTAAGAAGAGTGACTAAAATGGAAGAAATAATGAAATTAGTAATCCTTGCATCCTCTCATATTGAAATTGTAGCTAGTATTAATCATTTCTGTGATATAAGTGATACTTTTGGCATGAAAAGAAAATATATCCAAATCACTCCATCTTCCTATATTATGCTTCAGTTATTGATGGATATTTTGCTTAATCAATACTCTTAGAATAACTCTTTGAATTCTCTATATACTTGATTGAGAGTTCTTATCCATGGCATTATCTTCTATTGATTATAAACATAAGAATGTCTACTTGGTATTTTTTTTTTAAATATATGCATTAAGAATACCAAGATTAAAGAGTCTAGTTTTGGCATATAAAATCAACTCATACTAGTATGGACTTAATCTCAAAAGACCTTATCATTGTTTCACTTAGATTAATTTTTGCAAGGTCAAAGTTTGCTATGTATGTCATCTAGAAAAATAAACTAGAATCATTTCTAAATCTGAAAACATTGTTTCCACCTTTTAGCCTTTGAAAATTCTCCATATGAACTTATTTGGATCTCTAGGATTGTGAACCTAGGAGATAAGCTCTTTAATTTTGTAATTATGGATGATTTCTCAAAGCTAATGTTGGTTTTATTCTTGGCACTTAAATTAAAATATTTTCTGCTTTGGGCACAAACTTACAAAAGGTTTCAAATGAAAAAGGTTTGCAAACTGTGAAAATTCATGGCACAACTTTGAAAACCAATTTGTTGATAAGTTTTGTACAGAAAATGGTATTGAATATAATTGTGCTTGCACCAAGAACACCATTGCATATAGGGTTATAAAAACATAAAAATAGAACCCTTGGAAAATTTGTGTAATAACAATGCTTTGTGATAGTAACTTTTAATTAATGCTATCACCACAGCTTGTCATATTATAAGGTTTCTATTAGATCTATGTTTGAAGAAAACCCCTTGTGAACTCAAAAAAAAAAAGGAAAAATCAAATGTTGCACACTTTCATGTTTTTCAATTGTACATGTTATGCTCTCAACAATGAAAGATATGCCAAATCTGATAAAACAGTGTTTCTTTGGATATTACTCTTCAAGCAATGCATATTGAAAATTCAATGAAAAGATACTAGTTGTAGAAATATCAATTCATACTATTCTTATTAAAACTAGATCCTTTATTGAGAATATAGTTTATCATTTTGATTCTATGTAACAATCTGAATTTTGATAGAAACAATTGTTTAAGATAATTTGATTAAAACTTAGCTAGCACGTCTTATTGATAGTTATCTTAAGCAAATAGAATCTAAGCTAAATTGATTCTGAAAACAAGAAATTGATTTGACCTTGATGAATCTTCCTATTGCCTCACATGCTTGTTCTTGAACCATCTTGGTTAATGAAACTATCTCTTTAGTTCAAGTGACATGTGCTTGCTTATATTTAGGCAATCTCTTGAGTAAAGTGACTCAATATTCAATTATTGTCATATCTTATTTTGAGTCATCTAGTTAAGAAATATGTTGTATGAATGTTTTGTATCTTGAAGTAACTAATGACTTTCTTTCAAGAAAGAAAAGGAGTTTGTTAATAATGCAGGATCCTTGAGCAAGAAAATGAGAGATTTCAACTTGAAGGACACCTCCACATAAGATACAATAAACATTCACATGCAAACAAGAGAGAGGACCTTCTTCAGCCAAACCTTCACACATAAGAAATCTAGTTTGACTTGAAGAATATAGAATGAATCGGTAATTTTAGATACCTCTCTCATAAATTAGCTGAGCAAAGTCAATAACTTAAATCTTATTGTGGCATGGTTAAAATCTTTAATTATTAATTTTTTGATATCATGTCTATATTAATTGACTTATGCTTTTAGAAATTGATTCATAGTTTGCTCAAACTAAAATGTTCCTTTGCCTATATCATAACCATAAAATACACAAATATATGCTTAAAATGCTGATTTGAATTGACTTGTGAGAAGCTATGAATTCTTGAGCATAATGAAAATGTTGTTTGCATGATATACATCTATATGATACATAAGATTATTTCTTTATTCTGCTCTTTCATGTAAATTACTTGAGAATAACAAAAAGAGAGAGAGATAAAGAAAAGAAAATGGATATTATTCAAGAGAAGTAAAATCTAAGTAAAGGCAAATACTTCAACTTTAAGGAAAAGCAAAACAAGCATAATATATTTGGCACATTTGTGAGACTAATATGAACATTTCTTTTGGAAGAGATAAAATCCGTAATTAATTACAGAAAAAGTTTGAAGTGAACATTTTAACCCTTCTATATTGCTCATCATAGGGATTGTGCCAATGGGGAGGCTAGTGGTAGTACCCGGCACTATTTGACCCAACTATTCGGTGTAGGGCATATTAGGGACGGCACAAGAGGGAGGCTAGTGGTAGTACCTCGTGCCCCTTCCAACTCCACCGGATAGGGAGCAAAATAGAATATAGAGCATAAGAAGGTAAAAATGAAAGACAAAGTAAATGAAAGTATATAAGAAGAGTCAAAGTCAAATTTTTTAATCACTTGAAAACACACTTTAAGGATAAAATCAGTACAAGATTATATTTAAATAGGGGGAGTTTATTTGAAAAGAATTGATTTTGATCCTTGACATGCTTGTTCTTAATATTTTAATGCATAATATATTTTGCATGTCACATGATGTTTTGAATTATATGTTTTCAATATTCAAATAACAAAGATCTTTCCTAAATATAACTTGTAATGCTTCATGCCTATAAAATTTGATTGAAACATGTTATTACCAACAACAACATCATTTTGTTTTAATGAATATATTTTGAAAAATAAAAGAAAAGAATAATTTGAATTTGCAAATTAGGCAAAATGAATTGATTCCAATTTATCTTTTATCTTGCCTAACATTAGTACATAATGTCCTCCAATTTGTACCAAAATTCAATATGAATTACAAAGATTCTGGATGTGCTCTAATGTTCTTGAAATATGTGTTTTCAATCTTAATAATTTAAGATAAGCTACAATGTAGAAGATGCATATCTCAAATTATAATCCTGAAAGCCTCCTTGAAATTTTTATGAAATTCAGAATCTGATTTTGTATAAAAGCTTAAACTTAATTTAAAAATGCTTCTATCATTGCATTTTTGTAACTTTCATTATATGCTTCAATGATTGCATCATTTTGGGAAATAACTCAATATGATTTCTAGATAAAAACTACGGTTTAAGAAAAATAGAATTACTTTTGATGCCTTGATTGTTTGCTCCGATACGCATCTGAAACATATCATTTTCTATCTTATAAGTTTATTAAAATTAGTCTAAATGATGTGTTTTTCAATGATCTTGATTGCAAATAAATGGTTCTAAACATATGATATTATTTTGATATTAAAAAGATTTATGGTGCTTCATATATACATTGCTGAAAAAAAAAACTATGACTAAGAAATTAATATTTTGAATATACACTCCTACATAATTAAATGCTTCTATCATTAAAAGAAAAGCTATTTTTAAGAAGAGAGTTAATGATCCTAAAGCTTAGAATATTTCAACTCACTTCAATAATTCTTATAGGAAAGAAAATGTAATTACTTTTGAAAAAAATTTGAGCTTCAAAAGAATTATTTTCTGATTAATATTTCCATACATATTAAAAAAAAAGAGAAAATATAATTTATTCTTAAAAGATTAAAAAAAGTGATTGCTATAAATTTTGAAAAATTCTAGATCACTCTACATTCTTGATATTATAGAAGAGCAAAAAAAAAAAAAATAAAAGGTTTGAAAGAAAATGCATCTTTTGAGGGGGAGCTTTAAATACTCAATCTCTTTATTGAAAATTATCTTCAAACTCTAAACTCTCAAATGGAATGATTAATTAAGGGGGGAGAAAGAAAATTTCAGAGCGAGAGATCATATAGAACTTAATCGTATAAATTCGCATCTAAAGATGAGACAAAGAATACTAAATGTAAAGTGGTATTAAACTTTGTGCTTCATTGAATATCTTTTGAAAGTTGGATTTCCATCTGTATTCATCGGTAAATCATTTATTTCTGAAAATTTAATTGAAAAGGATTCCATCTGTCTTAGTTTCAAAAATTTATCTTGGAATCTACTTATGAGTTCTTATTGGCTTGCACTTTCGTGTTTCAATCCTGAGCCAATTCATTTTAATTGATTTTGATGCTATGATCTTTAAAGGAGTAAAAGAAAGTCTTTAAGAGAGCTTTAAAAGAACTTTCAAAGCCCTGAATTTTATGTATCCTACATTGCATAAATTCATATTTTGGTATCTATGCTCCAATACTTTTATATCATGAAAGAACTTTGAAGTCATTAAGAATTAGGATTCAACATAATCTTATGTTTTTCGAGTATATAAGTTTTGATCTTTATCTGCTCTTATACTATACTCTAAAAATTAATTAGATTGCTCTCATGTTGCTATATACTTAATATATTATAAAAAAAGGGGTATTGGATTTTCATTCGTGCTTTCTTTGAATATTATTCTTGATACTCCTTGAAATAACTTGAAAAAGATTCCATCTATACTTGATTTCAAAACTATCTTTGGAATCTACATTTAGAGATCACTTCTGGCTTACATCCTTAATATCTCATTCCTAAAGCCAAACACATAGAAATAAGATATCATTTTATTAGGAATCGTGTGCAAAATGGAAACATATGTATTGAGCATATATGTACTGAAAAATAATTAGCTGACATATTCACAAAACCCTTGAGTGAAGATAGATTCTGTACGCTAAGGAGGGAATTAGGCATATGTGATCCTTTTTATTGAAGAGATATAAAAATGGAGCAAGCAGTCTCATGATACATTCCTCCCATTTCTAAAAACCCATGAAACATGAGTCAAACTTGTAATCTATAGATTTCTTACTCATGTATCATTGTCCCAGAAAGAATTTGTACGGATTGGAAGCAAGAAAAATTTTTAGAAGCGAAAAGAAAAAAAAAAAATTTCTGAACTTGGGTCGACCCAACCCAGAATAGGGTCGACCCAACGTTGAGTCGACCCAAGAAATTCTTGAGTCGACCCAACGTCGGGACCCACTGTTAAAAGGGGGACCCGTGAGCTATCTAGGGCACTGTTTACCCTTTGTCCTCTTCCGAAAACCCTATTCCCCACTCTCAAATCTTCTCCAATCATCTCCAAACAGTAGATTACTTCAATATCTTGGAGAAATGGGACCCAAGAGAGCCGTAGCCAAGCGATCCGGGAGAGTCTCACGATCTTGTTTAGAGCCTAGGATATGTATCTAGTTCTCATATGTATTTTGTGTTGATCATGTATTTTGAACCTTGATTGAGGAACATTGTATTTGCTTTTGTTTTTGGCATGATTGTACTAAAATGTTCCTATTTTGATCAATGAAGTTTGAATGGTTGTTATTGTGTCTTTTCCCATGTACCTATTTGATGATAACAAAAGGGGGAGAAGTAAAGAAAGAGAAATAGGGGAGAAGTAAAGATAGAGTAAATAGAGTAACAAAAAGGGGGAGAAGTAAAGAAAGAGTAATAGGAGAGAAGTAAAGATAGAGTAATAAGAGGAGAAGTAAAGAAAGAAAGAGAAATAATTTGTAAAAACAAATTGAAAATCATATAGGAAAGCATATACATCCAAGGGGGAGCAATTTGCAACAATAGAAATGAATCAAGTCAAAAATTTATATCAATTTCAGAATTTGGCACGCATCTTTCACACCTCGATACATAACCTGAAACTCATGTTTTATCTCAAATTTTTGGAGTTTTCATCTTTAATGAATTATAAATGAAAGGGGGAGCAATTCAATAAAGTCAAATTGGCAACATTTAAATGAAATAGGGGGAGATTTCACTCTTATATATGAAAAGCTGAAATTCAGCAAGTTAAGCCCTTTCAAAAAACTGATTTTAAGATAAGTATCAATAGGCTCATACTCTTTATTTTGTAATCATCAAAAAGGGGGAGATTGAGGATTATAGTGTTATTTTGATGATTAACAAGCAATTATCTAGAGTATATTAATAAGTTAAATTGAAACTTCATTTATAAGTTCATTACTCTCAGTATAATTTGTATGAAATTGATATAGATACATGTCTTTGTTCATTTAAAATGAATCTAACCTTGAGATGCAGCAAAGTGTAGATTGAGTCGACCCAAAGGATGATTGGGTCGACCCCGGCACATCAAGAAGTCATTTGGCACACTTCTGCAAAATTGGCACAGATGAACAGTGAGTTGGGTCGACCCAAGGTAAGCATGAGTCGACCCAAACTTCAAGACCTCAAAACATGAAAGAAATATGTTCTCTGGATTTACTGAGAGGGTCGACCCAAACAGTGGTTGAGTCGACCCAAGCTTGAGTCGACCCAAACCCTGCGAGGGTCGACCCAAAGGCAAGACAGAAAGGCAGACAGAAAATGGTTCTCTGGAATTAACTGAGAGGGTCGACCCAAGAAGAAGTTGAGTCGACCCAAGTGAACTTTGAGTCGACCCAAAGAATGGTTGGGTCGACCCATGGGAAGGAAGGCTGAAATTTCAAGTTTCTGTATTTTCTGAGAGGGTCGACCCAAGGAATGTTTGAGTCGACCCAAGTGAAAGTTGGGTCGACCCAAGGACAGGTTGAGCCGACCCAAACACGGGCTGAAGCATAACGGCTAGTTCTGCAAGATGTACTTTTTGTCCTTCCCAGGTCAAGTAAACGGCTAGTTTTTCAAATCTAACATGGGCTTGTCCAAAGGATGTGGGAAGCTATTTAAAGGGGCACTATTCATCAGATAGAATAACTTTTGACAAGAGATAATCAAAAGAGGTACACAAGAAACAAAAGTGCCCTAATCTTCTTCATTCAGTGGCTTCATTCAAGAAATCAAAGGAAAAGGGGTTGAAGCAATTCAAAGGAGGTCATCAAGAGCTTCCATCCTCCCTTGAAGAGTGGAAGCATCCTTGACAACGAAGAGCAAAGCGCACTTCAAGCGATAAATACTTTCTAACCTCTTCTTATGTAGTTAATATTTGTTTCATTTGCCATTTAGGAGTTTAGAAGTCTTTCTTTTGTATTGTCAAACTAATTTGTAAAGGTTCGTTGGTGAACCCGTAAACCAACAAAGATTTTGGTGAACCCGGAAAACCAAAGACTGTACTAAGGTTCGTTGGGTGAGCCCGCAAAACCAACAAGGTTTTTGGTGACCCGGAAACCAAAGTGTATAGGTTCGTTGGTGAGCCCGTAAAACCAACAAAGGTTTTTGGATTGTGAGCCCAGAAAACAATCCAACTGTAATCCGCGAGATTATAGTGAATTCCCAAGGGGTCGCTTGGGGAGTGGACGTAGGTGCTAAGGAGAGCACCGAACCACTATACTTTGTGTTGTTTGTGTTGTGTTTGCTTTAGCTTACTAACCATCCATTTGACTTGAGTAAGATAGTTTAAATTTAAAAGAAACCAATTCACCCCCCCCCTCTTGGCTTGTCACCTTGGGCAACAATTGGAAGTAGCTAGAAATGGGCGGCCTAGAATGACAGGTATTGGAGTGGTACAATTCATGACAGGCTGGGTATCTAATACTATGAAGTCGACTGGAAAGTAGAATTTATCAATTTGGACAAGTACATCCTCGACTACTCCTCTTGGTATCTTTATAGATCGATCGGCAAGTTGGAGAGTAACCTTGGTGGGTTTTAATTCACCAAGTCCTAACTGTTCATAAACTGAATAGGGCAGTAAGTTAACACTAGCACCTAAATCCAGAAGGGCTCGTTGTATCCTGAAGTTTCCTATGATGCAAGATATGGTCGGACAACCAGGATCTTTATATTTAGGTGGGGTGTTGTGTTTGAGAATAGCACTCACTTGTTCAGTTAGAAAAGCTTTCTTTTGTACGTAAAGCTTTCGCTTTATGGTACAAAGATCTTTTAAAATTTTGCATAAGATGGAATCTACTTAATGGCATCTAATAGAGGAATGTTAATCTTTACTTGTTTAAAGATTTCCAGAATTTCTTGATCAGGTACTCCTTTTTTAGCTGCAAGCAAGCGCTGAGGAAATGGAGCAACTATCTTGTGATGCAGTATTGGATCATTTTGTTCATTATCATCTTCATCATTCTTTTCAATAGATTTTTTAGGTTTGTCATCTTTTGTTTGAATTTCTTTGTTAATTATTTTTCCACTCCGAAGGGTTGTGACAGACTTAACTTGCTCAAATTTAGGTTGGGATGAACTTGCTTCATGGACCTCATGTTGACCCTTTGGGTTAGATTGAGGTTGGGCTGGAAATGTCCCTCTTTCCCTAACATTAAGTTGAGCCTCAATTCTACCTACAGAATTTTTAAGTTCTTGAAGTGATTGTATTGTATTCTGATTTATTTGAGTCTGCCCTTGCATGAAGGTTTGCAAAGTATCTTCAAGGGATTTCCTATGTGGTGGCACATAAGGAGTAGGAACAGAATTTCCTTGAGATTCATTAGCAGTGGGTCCATGTCTCCAGCTAAAATTAGGATGGTTTCGCCAATTAGGATTATATGTTTCTGGAAATGGTCTTTTATAAGTATTGGTGAAATTTGCTTGATCATGCAACACTTCTTGAAAAGCAGGGATTGTAGGACAATCCTTGGTTACATGTGCATTACTCTTACAAATTCCACATATACTTTCAACAATAGTTTGTGCTTTTCCTATATTGGCTTTGCTTAATTCCATGGCTTCAACCTTTCTAGTCAGATTAGCAATTTTTACATTGACATCATTATCATCTTTAATAAGATATATTCCTCCTTTTGCATTAGGTGCTATTTTTGATTTTTCATTTTATC